>NC_091468.1:75652642-75682604 GCF_027789765.1 Dendropsophus ebraccatus | reverse complement strand
GAACCCGAACCCGAACCCGAACCCGAACCCGAACCCGAACCCGAACCCGAACCCGAACCCGAACCCGAACCCGAACCCGAACCCGAACCCGAACCCGAACCCGAACCCGAACCCGAACCCGAACCCGAACCCGAACCCGAACCCGAACCCGAACCCGAACCCGAACCCGAACCCGAACCCGAACCCGAACCCGAACCCGAACCCGAACCCGAACCCGAACCCGAACCCGAACCCGAACCCGAACCCGAACCCGAACCCGAACCCGAACCCGAACCCGAACCCGAACCCGAACCCGAACCCGAACCCGAACCCGAACCCGAACCCGAACCCGAACCCGAACCCGAACCCGAACCCGAACCCGAACCCGAACCCGAACCCGAACCCGAACCCGAACCCGAACCCGAACCCGAACCCGAACCCGAACCCGAACCCGAACCCGAACCCGAACCCGAACCCGAACCCGAACCCGAACCCGAACCCGAACCCGAACCCGAACCCGAACCCGAACCCTAACCCGAACCCGAACCCGAACCCGAACCCGAACCCGAACCCGAACCCGAACCCGAACCCGAACCCGAACCCGAACCCGAACCCGAACCCGAACCCGAACCCGAACCCGAACCCGAACCCGAACCCGAACCCGAACCCGAACCCGAACCCGAACCCGAACCCGAACCCGAACCCGAACCCGAACCCGAACCCGAACCCGAACCCGAACCCGAACCCGAACCCGAACCCGAACCCGAACCCGAACCCGAACCCGAACCCGAACCCGAACCCGAACCCGAACCCGAACCCGAACCCGAACCCGAACCCGAACCCGAACCCGAACCCGAACCCGAACCCGAACCCGAACCCGAACCCGAACCCGAACCCGAACCCGAACCCGAACCCGAACCCGAACCCGAACCCGAACCCGAACCCGAACCCGAACCCGAACCCGAACCCGAACCCGAACCCGAACCCGAACCCGAACCCGAACCCGAACCCGAACCCGAACCCGAACCCGAACCCGAACCCGAACCCGAACCCGAACCCGAACCCGAACCCGAACCCGAACCCGAACCCGAACCCGAACCCGAACCCGAACCCGAACCCGAACCCGAACCCGAACCCGAACCCGAACCCGAACCCGAACCCGAACCCGAACCCGAACCCGAACCCGAACCCGAACCCGAACCCGAACCCGAACCCGAACCCGAACCCGAACCCGAACCCGAACCCGAACCCGAACCCGAACCCGAACCCGAACCCGAACCCGAACCCGAACCCGAACCCGAACCCGAACCCGAACCCGAACCCGAACCCGAACCCGAACCCGAACCCGAACCCGAACCCGAACCCGAACCCGAACCCGAACCCGAACCCGAACCCGAACCCGAACCCGAACCCGAACCCGAACCCGAACCCGAACCCGAACCCGAACCCGAACCCGAACCCGAACCCGAACCCGAACCCGAACCCGAACCCGAACCCGAACCCGAACCCGAACCCGAACCCGAACCCGAACCCGAACCCGAACCCGAACCCGAACCCGAACCCGAACCCGAACCCGAACCCGAACCCGAACCCGAACCCGAACCCGAACCCGAACCCGAACCCGAACCCGAACCCGAACCCGAACCCGAACCCGAACCCGAACCCGAACCCGAACCCGAACCCGAACCCGAACCCGAACCCGAACCCGAACCCGAACCCGAACCCGAACCCGAACCCGAACCCGAACCCGAACCCGAACCCGAACCCGAACCCGAACCCGAACCCGAACCCGAACCCGAACCCGAACCCGAACCCGAACCCGAACCCGAACCCGAACCCGAACCCGAACCCGAACCCGAACCCGAACCCGAACCCGAACCCGAACCCGAACCCGAACCCGAACCCGAACCCGAACCCGAACCCGAACCCGAACCCGAACCCGAACCCGAACCCGAACCCGAACCCGAACCCGAACCCGAACCCGAACCCGAACCCGAACCCGAACCCGAACCCGAACCCGAACCCGAACCCGAACCCGAACCCGAACCCGAACCCGAACCCGAACCCGAACCCGAACCCGAACCCGAACCCGAACCCGAACCCGAACCCGAACCCGAACCCGAACCCGAACCCGAACCCGAACCCGAACCCGAACCCGAACCCGAACCCGAACCCGAACCCGAACCCGAACCCGAACCCGAACCCGAACCCGAACCCGAACCCGAACCCGAACCCGAACCCGAACCCGAACCCGAACCCGAACCCGAACCCGAACCCGAACCCGAACCCGAACCCGAACCCGAACCCGAACCCGAACCCGAACCCGAACCCGAACCCGAACCCGAACCCGAACCCGAACCCGAACCCGAACCCTAACCCGAACCCGAACCCGAACCCGAACCCGAACCCGAACCCGAACCCGAACCCGAACCCGAACCCGAACCCGAACCCGAACCCGAACCCGAACCCGAACCCGAACCCGAACCCGAACCCGAACCCGAACCCGAACCCGAACCCGAACCCGAACCCTAACCCGAACCCGAACCCGAACCCGAACCCGAACCCGAACCCGAACCCGAACCCGAACCCGAACCCGAACCCGAACCCGAACCCGAACCCGAACCCGAACCCGAACCCGAACCCGAACCCGAACCCGAACCCGAACCCGAACCCGAACCCGAACCCGAACCCGAACCCGAACCCGAACCCGAACCCGAACCCGAACCCGAACCCGAACCCGAACCCGAACCCGAACCCGAACCCGAACCCGAACCCGAACCCGAACCCGAACCCGAACCCGAACCCGAACCCGAACCCGAACCCGAACCCGAACCCGAACCCGAACCCGAACCCGAACCCGAACCCGAACCCGAACCCGAACCCGAACCCGAACCCGAACCCGAACCCGAACCCGAACCCGAACCCGAACCCGAACCCGAACCCGAACCCGAACCCGAACCCGAACCCGAACCCGAACCCGAACCCGAACCCGAACCCGAACCCGAACCCGAACCCGAACCCGAACCCGAACCCGAACCCGAACCCGAACCCGAACCCGAACCCGAACCCGAACCCGAACCCGAACCCGAACCCGAACCCGAACCCGAACCCGAACCCGAACCCGAACCCGAACCCGAACCCGAACCCGAACCCGAACCCGAACCCGAACCCGAACCCGAACCCGAACCCGAACCCGAACCCGAACCCGAACCCGAACCCGAACCCGAACCCGAACCCGAACCCGAACCCGAACCCGAACCCGAACCCGAACCCGAACCCGAACCCGAACCCGAACCCGAACCCGAACCCGAACCCGAACCCGAACCCGAACCCGAACCCGAACCCGAACCCGAACCCGAACCCGAACCCGAACCCGAACCCGAACCCGAACCCGAACCCGAACCCGAACCCGAACCCGAACCCGAACCCGAACCCGAACCCGAACCCGAACCCGAACCCGAACCCGAACCCGAACCCGAACCCGAACCCGAACCCGAACCCGAACCCGAACCCGAACCCGAACCCGAACCCGAACCCGAACCCGAACCCGAACCCGAACCCGAACCCGAACCCGAACCCGAACCCGAACCCGAACCCGAACCCGAACCCGAACCCGAACCCGAACCCGAACCCGAACCCGAACCCGAACCCGAACCCGAACCCGAACCCGAACCCGAACCCGAACCCGAACCCGAACCCGAACCCGAACCCGAACCCGAACCCGAACCCGAACCCGAACCCGAACCCGAACCCGAACCCGAACCCGAACCCGAACCCGAACCCGAACCCGAACCCGAACCCGAACCCGAACCCGAACCCGAACCCGAACCCGAACCCGAACCCGAACCCGAACCCGAACCCGAACCCGAACCCGAACCCGAACCCGAACCCGAACCCGAACCCGAACCCGAACCCGAACCCGAACCCGAACCCGAACCCGAACCCGAACCCGAACCCGAACCCGAACCCGAACCCGAACCCGAACCCGAACCCGAACCCGAACCCGAACCCGAACCCGAACCCGAACCCGAACCCGAACCCGAACCCGAACCCGAACCCGAACCCGAACCCGAACCCGAACCCGAACCCGAACCCGAACCCGAACCCGAACCCGAACCCGAACCCGAACCCGAACCCGAACCCGAACCCGAACCCGAACCCGAACCCGAACCCGAACCCGAACCCGAACCCGAACCCGAACCCGAACCCGAACCCGAACCCGAACCCGAACCCGAACCCGAACCCGAACCCGAACCCGAACCCGAACCCGAACCCGAACCCGAACCCGAACCCGAACCCGAACCCGAACCCGAACCCGAACCCGAACCCGAACCCGAACCCGAACCCGAACCCGAACCCGAACCCGAACCCGAACCCGAACCCGAACCCGAACCCGAACCCGAACCCGAACCCGAACCCGAACCCGAACCCGAACCCGAACCCGAACCCGAACCCGAACCCGAACCCGAACCCGAACCCGAACCCGAACCCGAACCCGAACCCGAACCCGAACCCGAACCCGAACCCGAACCCGAACCCGAACCCGAACCCGAACCCGAACCCGAACCCGAACCGAACCCGAACCCGAACCCGAACCCGAACCCGAACCCGAACCCGAACCCGAACCCGAACCCGAACCCGAACCCGAACCCGAACCCGAACCCGAACCCGAACCCGAACCCGAACCCGAACCCGAACCCGAACCCGAACCCGAACCCGAACCCGAACCCGAACCCGAACCCGAACCCGAACCCGAACCCGAACCCGAACCCGAACCCGAACCCGAACCCGAACCCGAACCCGAACCCGAACCCGAACCCGAACCCGAACCCGAACCCGAACCCGAACCCGAACCCGAACCCGAACCCGAACCCGAACCCGAACCCGAACCCGAACCCGAACCCGAACCCGAACCCGAACCCGAACCCGAACCCGAACCCGAACCCGAACCCGAACCCGAACCCGAACCCGAACCCGAACCCGAACCCGAACCCGAACCCGAACCCGAACCCGAACCCGAACCCGAACCCGAACCCGAACCCGAACCCGAACCCGAACCCGAACCCGAACCCGAACCCGAACCCGAACCCGAACCCGAACCCGAACCCGAACCCGAACCCGAACCCGAACCCGAACCCGAACCCGAACCCGAACCCGAACCCGAACCCGAACCCGAACCCGAACCCGAACCCGAACCCGAACCCGAACCCGAACCCGAACCCGAACCCGAACCCGAACCCGAACCCGAACCCGAACCCGAACCCGAACCCGAACCCGAACCCGAACCCGAACCCGAACCCGAACCCGAACCCGAACCCGAACCCGAACCCGAACCCGAACCCGAACCCGAACCCGAACCCGAACCCGAACCCGAACCCGAACCCGAACCCGAACCCGAACCCGAACCCGAACCCGAACCCGAACCCGAACCCGAACCCGAACCCGAACCCGAACCCGAACCCGAACCCGAACCCGAACCCGAACCCGAACCCGAACCCGAACCCGAACCCGAACCCGAACCCGAACCCGAACCCGAACCCGAACCCGAACCCGAACCCGAACCCGAACCCGAACCCGAACCCGAACCCGAACCCGAACCCGAACCCGAACCCGAACCCGAACCCGAACCCGAACCCGAACCCGAACCCGAACCCGAACCCGAACCCGAACCCGAACCCGAACCCGAACCCGAACCCGAACCCGAACCCGAACCCGAACCCGAACCCGAACCCGAACCCGAACCCGAACCCGAACCCGAACCCGAACCCGAACCCGAACCCGAACCCGAACCCGAACCCGAACCCGAACCCGAACCCGAACCCGAACCCGAACCCGAACCCGAACCCGAACCCGAACCCGAACCCGAACCCGAACCCGAACCCGAACCCGAACCCGAACCCGAACCCGAACCCGAACCCGAACCCGAACCCGAACCCGAACCCGAACCCGAACCCGAACCCGAACCCGAACCCGAACCCGAACCCGAACCCGAACCCGAACCCGAACCCGAACCCGAACCCGAACCCGAACCCGAACCCGAACCCGAACCCGAACCCGAACCCGAACCCGAACCCGAACCCGAACCCGAACCCGAACCCGAACCCGAACCCGAACCCGAACCCGAACCCGAACCCGAACCCGAACCCGAACCCGAACCCGAACCCGAACCCGAACCCGAACCCGAACCCGAACCCGAACCCGAACCCGAACCCGAACCCGAACCCGAACCCGAACCCGAACCCGAACCCGAACCCGAACCCGAACCCGAACCCGAACCCGAACCCGAACCCGAACCCGAACCCGAACCCGAACCCGAACCCGAACCCGAACCCGAACCCGAACCCGAACCCGAACCCGAACCCGAACCCGAACCCGAACCCGAACCCGAACCCGAACCCGAACCCGAACCCGAACCCGAACCCGAACCCGAACCCGAACCCGAACCCGAACCCGAACCCGAACCCGAACCCGAACCCGAACCCGAACCCGAACCCGAACCCGAACCCGAACCCGAACCCGAACCCGAACCCGAACCCGAACCCGAACCCGAACCCGAACCCGAACCCGAACCCGAACCCGAACCCGAACCCGAACCCGAACCCGAACCCGAACCCGAACCCGAACCCGAACCCGAACCCGAACCCGAACCCGAACCCGAACCCGAACCCGAACCCGAACCCGAACCCGAACCCGAACCCGAACCCGAACCCGAACCCGAACCCGAACCCGAACCCGAACCCGAACCCGAACCCGAACCCGAACCCGAACCCGAACCCGAACCCGAACCCGAACCCGAACCCGAACCCGAACCCGAACCCGAACCCGAACCCGAACCCGAACCCGAACCCGAACCCGAACCCGAACCCGAACCCGAACCCGAACCCGAACCCGAACCCGAACCCGAACCCGAACCCGAACCCGAACCCGAACCCGAACCCGAACCCGAACCCGAACCCGAACCCGAACCCGAACCCGAACCCGAACCCGAACCCGAACCCGAACCCGAACCCGAACCCGAACCCGAACCCGAACCCGAACCCGAACCCGAACCCGAACCCGAACCCGAACCCGAACCCGAACCCGAACCCGAACCCGAACCCGAACCCGAACCCGAACCCGAACCCGAACCCGAACCCGAACCCGAACCCGAACCCGAACCCGAACCCGAACCCGAACCCGAACCCGAACCCGAACCCGAACCCGAACCCGAACCCGAACCCGAACCCGAACCCGAACCCGAACCCGAACCCGAACCCGAACCCGAACCCGAACCCGAACCCGAACCCGAACCCGAACCCGAACCCGAACCCGAACCCGAACCCGAACCCGAACCCGAACCCGAACCCGAACCCGAACCCGAACCCGAACCCGAACCCGAACCCGAACCCGAACCCGAACCCGAACCCGAACCCGAACCCGAACCCGAACCCGAACCCGAACCCGAACCCGAACCCGAACCCGAACCCGAACCCGAACCCGAACCCGAACCCGAACCCGAACCCGAACCCGAACCCGAACCCGAACCCGAACCCGAACCCGAACCCGAACCCGAACCCGAACCCGAACCCGAACCCGAACCCGAACCCGAACCCGAACCCGAACCCGAACCCGAACCCGAACCCGAACCCGAACCCGAACCCGAACCCGAACCCGAACCCGAACCCGAACCCGAACCCGAACCCGAACCCGAACCCGAACCCGAACCCGAACCCGAACCCGAACCCGAACCCGAACCCGAACCCGAACCCGAACCCGAACCCGAACCCGAACCCGAACCCGAACCCGAACCCGAACCCGAACCCGAACCCGAACCCGAACCCGAACCCGAACCCGAACCCGAACCCGAACCCGAACCCGAACCCGAACCCGAACCCGAACCCGAACCCGAACCCGAACCCGAACCCGAACCCGAACCCGAACCCGAACCCGAACCCGAACCCGAACCCGAACCCGAACCCGAACCCGAACCCGAACCCGAACCCGAACCCGAACCCGAACCCGAACCCGAACCCGAACCCGAACCCGAACCCGAACCCGAACCCGAACCCGAACCCGAACCCGAACCCGAACCCGAACCCGAACCCGAACCCGAACCCGAACCCGAACCCGAACCCGAACCCGAACCCGAACCCGAACCCGAACCCGAACCCGAACCCGAACCCGAACCCGAACCCGAACCCGAACCCGAACCCGAACCCGAACCCGAACCCGAACCCGAACCCGAACCCGAACCCGAACCCGAACCCGAACCCGAACCCGAACCCGAACCCGAACCCGAACCCGAACCCGAACCCGAACCCGAACCCGAACCCGAACCCGAACCCGAACCCGAACCCGAACCCGAACCCGAACCCGAACCCGAACCCGAACCCGAACCCGAACCCGAACCCGAACCCGAACCCGAACCCGAACCCGAACCCGAACCCGAACCCGAACCCGAACCCGAACCCGAACCCGAACCCGAACCCGAACCCGAACCCGAACCCGAACCCGAACCCGAACCCGAACCCGAACCCGAACCCGAACCCGAACCCGAACCCGAACCCGAACCCGAACCCGAACCCGAACCCGAACCCGAACCCGAACCCGAACCCGAACCCGAACCCGAACCCGAACCCGAACCCGAACCCGAACCCGAACCCGAACCCGAACCCGAACCCGAACCCGAACCCGAACCCGAACCCGAACCCGAACCCGAACCCGAACCCGAACCCGAACCCGAACCCGAACCCGAACCCGAACCCGAACCCGAACCCGAACCCGAACCCGAACCCGAACCCGAACCCGAACCCGAACCCGAACCCGAACCCGAACCCGAACCCGAACCCGAACCCGAACCCGAACCCGAACCCGAACCCGAACCCGAACCCGAACCCGAACCCGAACCCGAACCCGAACCCGAACCCGAACCCGAACCCGAACCCGAACCCGAACCCGAACCCGAACCCGAACCCGAACCCGAACCCGAACCCGAACCCGAACCCGAACCCGAACCCGAACCCGAACCCGAACCCGAACCCGAACCCGAACCCGAACCCGAACCCGAACCCGAACCCGAACCCGAACCCGAACCCGAACCCGAACCCGAACCCGAACCCGAACCCGAACCCGAACCCGAACCCGAACCCGAACCCGAACCCGAACCCGAACCCGAACCCGAACCCGAACCCGAACCCGAACCCGAACCCGAACCCGAACCCGAACCCGAACCCGAACCCGAACCCGAACCCGAACCCGAACCCGAACCCGAACCCGAACCCGAACCCGAACCCGAACCCGAACCCGAACCCGAACCCGAACCCGAACCCGAACCCGAACCCGAACCCGAACCCGAACCCGAACCCGAACCCGAACCCGAACCCGAACCCGAACCCGAACCCGAACCCGAACCCGAACCCGAACCCGAACCCGAACCCGAACCCGAACCCGAACCCGAACCCGAACCCGAACCCGAACCCGAACCCGAACCCGAACCCGAACCCGAACCCGAACCCGAACCCGAACCCGAACCCGAACCCGAACCCGAACCCGAACCCGAACCCGAACCCGAACCCGAACCCGAACCCGAACCCGAACCCGAACCCGAACCCGAACCCGAACCCGAACCCGAACCCGAACCCGAACCCGAACCCGAACCCGAACCCGAACCCGAACCCGAACCCGAACCCGAACCCGAACCCGAACCCGAACCCGAACCCGAACCCGAACCCGAACCCGAACCCGAACCCGAACCCGAACCCGAACCCTAACCCGAACCCGAACCCGAACCCGAACCCGAACCCGAACCCGAACCCGAACCCGAACCCGAACCCGAACCCGAACCCGAACCCGAACCCGAACCCGAACCCGAACCCGAACCCGAACCCGAACCCGAACCCGAACCCGAACCCGAACCCGAACCCGAACCCGAACCCGAACCCGAACCCGAACCCGAACCCGAACCCGAACCCGAACCCGAACCCGAACCCGAACCCGAACCCGAACCCGAACCCGAACCCGAACCCGAACCCGAACCCGAACCCGAACCCGAACCCGAACCCGAACCCGAACCCGAACCCGAACCCGAACCCGAACCCGAACCCGAACCCGAACCCGAACCCGAACCCGAACCCGAACCCGAACCCGAACCCGAACCCGAACCCGAACCCGAACCCGAACCCGAACCCGAACCCGAACCCGAACCCGAACCCGAACCCGAACCCGAACCCGAACCCGAACCCGAACCCGAACCCGAACCCGAACCCGAACCCGAACCCGAACCCGAACCCGAACCCGAACCCGAACCCTAACCCGAACCCGAACCCGAACCCGAACCCGAACCCGAACCCGAACCCGAACCCGAACCCGAACCCGAACCCGAACCCGAACCCGAACCCGAACCCGAACCCGAACCCGAACCCGAACCCGAACCCGAACCCGAACCCGAACCCGAACCCGAACCCGAACCCGAACCCGAACCCGAACCCGAACCCGAACCCGAACCCGAACCCGAACCCGAACCCGAACCCGAACCCGAACCCGAACCCGAACCCGAACCCGAACCCGAACCCGAACCCGAACCCGAACCCGAACCCGAACCCGAACCCGAACCCGAACCCGAACCCGAACCCGAACCCGAACCCGAACCCGAACCCGAACCCGAACCCGAACCCGAACCCGAACCCGAACCCGAACCCGAACCCGAACCCGAACCCGAACCCGAACCCGAACCCGAACCCGAACCCGAACCCGAACCCGAACCCGAACCCGAACCCGAACCCGAACCCGAACCCGAACCCGAACCCGAACCCGAACCCGAACCCGAACCCGAACCCGAACCCGAACCCGAACCCGAACCCGAACCCGAACCCGAACCCGAACCCGAACCCGAACCCGAACCCGAACCCGAACCCGAACCCGAACCCGAACCCGAACCCGAACCCGAACCCGAACCCGAACCCGAACCCGAACCCGAACCCGAACCCGAACCCGAACCCGAACCCGAACCCGAACCCGAACCCGAACCCGAACCCGAACCCGAACCCGAACCCGAACCCGAACCCGAACCCGAACCCGAACCCGAACCCGAACCCGAACCCGAACCCGAACCCGAACCCGAACCCGAACCCGAACCCGAACCCGAACCCGAACCCGAACCCGAACCCGAACCCGAACCCGAACCCGAACCCGAACCCGAACCCGAACCCGAACCCGAACCCGAACCCGAACCCGAACCCGAACCCGAACCCGAACCCGAACCCGAACCCGAACCCGAACCCGAACCCGAACCCGAACCCGAACCCGAACCCGAACCCGAACCCGAACCCGAACCCGAACCCGAACCCGAACCCGAACCCGAACCCGAACCCGAACCCGAACCCGAACCCGAACCCGAACCCGAACCCGAACCCGAACCCGAACCCGAACCCGAACCCGAACCCGAACCCGAACCCGAACCCGAACCCGAACCCGAACCCGAACCCGAACCCGAACCCGAACCCGAACCCGAACCCGAACCCGAACCCGAACCCGAACCCGAACCCGAACCCGAACCCGAACCCGAACCCGAACCCGAACCCGAACCCGAACCCGAACCCGAACCCGAACCCGAACCCGAACCCGAACCCGAACCCGAACCCGAACCCGAACCCGAACCCGAACCCGAACCCGAACCCGAACCCGAACCCGAACCCGAACCCGAACCCGAACCCGAACCCGAACCCGAACCCGAACCCGAACCCGAACCCGAACCCGAACCCGAACCCGAACCCGAACCCGAACCCGAACCCGAACCCGAACCCGAACCCGAACCCGAACCCGAACCCGAACCCGAACCCGAACCCGAACCCGAACCCGAACCCGAACCCGAACCCGAACCCGAACCCGAACCCGAACCCGAACCCGAACCCGAACCCGAACCCGAACCCGAACCCGAACCCGAACCCGAACCCGAACCCGAACCCGAACCCGAACCCGAACCCGAACCCGAACCCGAACCCGAACCCGAACCCGAACCCGAACCCGAACCCGAACCCGAACCCGAACCCGAACCCGAACCCGAACCCGAACCCGAACCCGAACCCGAACCCGAACCCGAACCCGAACCCGAACCCGAACCCGAACCCGAACCCGAACCCGAACCCGAACCCGAACCCGAACCCGAACCCGAACCCGAACCCGAACCCGAACCCGAACCCGAACCCGAACCCGAACCCGAACCCGAACCCGAACCCGAACCCGAACCCGAACCCGAACCCGAACCCGAACCCGAACCCGAACCCGAACCCGAACCCGAACCCGAACCCGAACCCGAACCCGAACCCGAACCCGAACCCGAACCCGAACCCGAACCCGAACCCGAACCCGAACCCGAACCCGAACCCGAACCCGAACCCGAACCCGAACCCGAACCCGAACCCGAACCCGAACCCGAACCCGAACCCGAACCCGAACCCGAACCCGAACCCGAACCCGAACCCGAACCCGAACCCGAACCCGAACCCGAACCCGAACCCGAACCCGAACCCGAACCCGAACCCGAACCCGAACCCGAACCCGAACCCGAACCCGAACCCGAACCCGAACCCGAACCCGAACCCGAACCCGAACCCGAACCCGAACCCGAACCCGAACCCGAACCCGAACCCGAACCCGAACCCGAACCCGAACCCGAACCCGAACCCGAACCCGAACCCGAACCCGAACCCGAACCCGAACCCGAACCCGAACCCGAACCCGAACCCGAACCCGAACCCGAACCCGAACCCGAACCCGAACCCGAACCCGAACCCGAACCCGAACCCGAACCCGAACCCGAACCCGAACCCGAACCCGAACCCGAACCCGAACCCGAACCCGAACCCGAACCCGAACCCGAACCCGAACCCGAACCCGAACCCGAACCCGAACCCGAACCCGAACCCGAACCCGAACCCGAACCCGAACCCGAACCCGAACCCGAACCCGAACCCGAACCCGAACCCGAACCCGAACCCGAACCCGAACCCGAACCCGAACCCGAACCCGAACCCGAACCCGAACCCGAACCCGAACCCGAACCCGAACCCGAACCCGAACCCGAACCCGAACCCGAACCCGAACCCGAACCCGAACCCGAACCCGAACCCGAACCCGAACCCGAACCCGAACCCGAACCCGAACCCGAACCCGAACCCGAACCCGAACCCGAACCCGAACCCGAACCCGAACCCGAACCCGAACCCGAACCCGAACCCGAACCCGAACCCGAACCCGAACCCGAACCCGAACCCGAACCCGAACCCGAACCCGAACCCGAACCCGAACCCGAACCCGAACCCGAACCCGAACCCGAACCCGAACCCGAACCCGAACCCGAACCCGAACCCGAACCCGAACCCGAACCCGAACCCGAACCCGAACCCGAACCCGAACCCGAACCCGAACCCGAACCCGAACCCGAACCCGAACCCGAACCCGAACCCGAACCCGAACCCGAACCCGAACCCGAACCCGAACCCGAACCCGAACCCGAACCCGAACCCGAACCCGAACCCGAACCCGAACCCGAACCCGAACCCGAACCCGAACCCGAACCCGAACCCGAACCCGAACCCGAACCCGAACCCGAACCCGAACCCGAACCCGAACCCGAACCCGAACCCGAACCCGAACCCGAACCCGAACCCGAACCCGAACCCGAACCCGAACCCGAACCCGAACCCGAACCCGAACCCGAACCCGAACCCGAACCCGAACCCGAACCCGAACCCGAACCCGAACCCGAACCCGAACCCGAACCCGAACCCGAACCCGAACCCGAACCCGAACCCGAACCCGAACCCGAACCCGAACCCGAACCCGAACCCGAACCCGAACCCGAACCCGAACCCGAACCCGAACCCGAACCCGAACCCGAACCCGAACCCGAACCCGAACCCGAACCCGAACCCGAACCCGAACCCGAACCCGAACCCGAACCCGAACCCGAACCCGAACCCGAACCCGAACCCGAACCCGAACCCGAACCCGAACCCGAACCCGAACCCGAACCCGAACCCGAACCCGAACCCGAACCCGAACCCGAACCCGAACCCGAACCCGAACCCGAACCCGAACCCGAACCCGAACCCGAACCCGAACCCGAACCCGAACCCGAACCCGAACCCGAACCCGAACCCGAACCCGAACCCGAACCCGAACCCGAACCCGAACCCGAACCCGAACCCGAACCCGAACCCGAACCCGAACCCGAACCCGAACCCGAACCCGAACCCGAACCCGAACCCGAACCCGAACCCGAACCCTAACCCGAACCCGAACCCGAACCCGAACCCGAACCCGAACCCGAACCCGAACCCGAACCCGAACCCGAACCCGAACCCGAACCCGAACCCGAACCCGAACCCGAACCCGAACCCGAACCCGAACCCGAACCCGAACCCGAACCCGAACCCGAACCCGAACCCGAACCCGAACCCGAACCCGAACCCGAACCCGAACCCGAACCCGAACCCGAACCCGAACCCGAACCCGAACCCGAACCCGAACCCGAACCCGAACCCGAACCCGAACCCGAACCCGAACCCGAACCCGAACCCGAACCCGAACCCGAACCCGAACCCGAACCCGAACCCGAACCCGAACCCGAACCCGAACCCGAACCCGAACCCGAACCCGAACCCGAACCCGAACCCGAACCCGAACCCGAACCCGAACCCGAACCCGAACCCGAACCCGAACCCGAACCCGAACCCGAACCCGAACCCGAACCCGAACCCGAACCCGAACCCGAACCCGAACCCGAACCCGAACCCGAACCCGAACCCGAACCCGAACCCGAACCCGAACCCGAACCCGAACCCGAACCCGAACCCGAACCCGAACCCGAACCCGAACCCGAACCCGAACCCGAACCCGAACCCGAACCCGAACCCGAACCCGAACCCGAACCCGAACCCGAACCCGAACCCGAACCCGAACCCGAACCCGAACCCGAACCCGAACCCGAACCCGAACCCGAACCCGAACCCGAACCCGAACCCGAACCCGAACCCGAACCCGAACCCGAACCCGAACCCGAACCCGAACCCGAACCCGAACCCGAACCCGAACCCGAACCCGAACCCGAACCCGAACCCGAACCCGAACCCGAACCCGAACCCGAACCCGAACCCGAACCCGAACCCGAACCCGAACCCGAACCCGAACCCGAACCCGAACCCGAACCCGAACCCGAACCCGAACCCGAACCCGAACCCGAACCCGAACCCGAACCCGAACCCGAACCCGAACCCGAACCCGAACCCGAACCCGAACCCGAACCCGAACCCGAACCCGAACCCGAACCCGAACCCGAACCCGAACCCGAACCCGAACCCGAACCCGAACCCGAACCCGAACCCGAACCCGAACCCGAACCCGAACCCGAACCCGAACCCGAACCCGAACCCGAACCCGAACCCGAACCCGAACCCGAACCCGAACCCGAACCCGAACCCGAACCCGAACCCGAACCCGAACCCGAACCCGAACCCGAACCCGAACCCGAACCCGAACCCGAACCCGAACCCGAACCCGAACCCGAACCCGAACCCGAACCCGAACCCGAACCCGAACCCGAACCCGAACCCGAACCCGAACCCGAACCCGAACCCGAACCCGAACCCGAACCCGAACCCGAACCCGAACCCGAACCCGAACCCGAACCCGAACCCGAACCCGAACCCGAACCCGAACCCGAACCCGAACCCGAACCCGAACCCGAACCCGAACCCGAACCCGAACCCGAACCCGAACCCGAACCCGAACCCGAACCCGAACCCGAACCCGAACCCGAACCCGAACCCGAACCCGAACCCGAACCCGAACCCGAACCCGAACCCGAACCCGAACCCGAACCCGAACCCGAACCCGAACCCGAACCCGAACCCGAACCCGAACCCGAACCCGAACCCGAACCCGAACCCGAACCCGAACCCGAACCCGAACCCGAACCCGAACCCGAACCCGAACCCGAACCCGAACCCGAACCCGAACCCGAACCCGAACCCGAACCCGAACCCGAACCCGAACCCGAACCCGAACCCGAACCCGAACCCGAACCCGAACCCGAACCCGAACCCGAACCCGAACCCGAACCCGAACCCGAACCCGAACCCGAACCCGAACCCGAACCCGAACCCGAACCCGAACCCGAACCCGAACCCGAACCCGAACCCGAACCCGAACCCTAACCCGAACCCGAACCCGAACCCGAACCCGAACCCGAACCCGAACCCGAACCCGAACCCGAACCCGAACCCGAACCCGAACCCGAACCCGAACCCGAACCCGAACCCGAACCCGAACCCGAACCCGAACCCGAACCCGAACCCGAACCCGAACCCGAACCCGAACCCGAACCCGAACCCGAACCCGAACCCGAACCCGAACCCGAACCCGAACCCGAACCCGAACCCGAACCCGAACCCGAACCCGAACCCGAACCCGAACCCGAACCCGAACCCGAACCCGAACCCGAACCCGAACCCGAACCCGAACCCGAACCCGAACCCGAACCCGAACCCGAACCCGAACCCGAACCCGAACCCGAACCCGAACCCGAACCCGAACCCGAACCCGAACCCGAACCCGAACCCGAACCCGAACCCGAACCCGAACCCGAACCCGAACCCGAACCCGAACCCGAACCCGAACCCGAACCCGAACCCGAACCCGAACCCGAACCCGAACCCGAACCCGAACCCGAACCCGAACCCGAACCCGAACCCGAACCCGAACCCGAACCCGAACCCGAACCCGAACCCGAACCCGAACCCGAACCCGAACCCGAACCCGAACCCGAACCCGAACCCGAACCCGAACCCGAACCCGAACCCGAACCCGAACCCGAACCCGAACCCGAACCCGAACCCGAACCCGAACCCGAACCCGAACCCGAACCCGAACCCGAACCCGAACCCGAACCCGAACCCGAACCCGAACCCGAACCCGAACCCGAACCCGAACCCGAACCCGAACCCGAACCCGAACCCGAACCCGAACCCGAACCCGAACCCGAACCCGAACCCGAACCCGAACCCGAACCCGAACCCGAACCCGAACCCGAACCCGAACCCGAACCCGAACCCGAACCCGAACCCGAACCCGAACCCGAACCCGAACCCGAACCCGAACCCGAACCCGAACCCGAACCCGAACCCGAACCCGAACCCGAACCCGAACCCGAACCCGAACCCGAACCCGAACCCGAACCCGAACCCGAACCCGAACCCGAACCCGAACCCGAACCCGAACCCGAACCCGAACCCGAACCCGAACCCGAACCCGAACCCGAACCCGAACCCGAACCCGAACCCGAACCCGAACCCGAACCCGAACCCGAACCCGAACCCGAACCCGAACCCGAACCCGAACCCGAACCCGAACCCGAACCCGAACCCGAACCCGAACCCGAACCCGAACCCGAACCCGAACCCGAACCCGAACCCGAACCCGAACCCGAACCCGAACCCGAACCCGAACCCGAACCCGAACCCGAACCCGAACCCGAACCCGAACCCGAACCCGAACCCGAACCCGAACCCGAACCCGAACCCGAACCCGAACCCGAACCCGAACCCGAACCCGAACCCGAACCCGAACCCGAACCCGAACCCGAACCCGAACCCGAACCCGAACCCGAACCCGAACCCGAACCCGAACCCGAACCCGAACCCGAACCCGAACCCGAACCCGAACCCGAACCCGAACCCGAACCCGAACCCGAACCCGAACCCGAACCCGAACCCGAACCCGAACCCGAACCCGAACCCGAACCCGAACCCGAACCCGAACCCGAACCCGAACCCGAACCCGAACCCGAACCCGAACCCGAACCCGAACCCGAACCCGAACCCGAACCCGAACCCGAACCCGAACCCGAACCCGAACCCGAACCCGAACCCGAACCCGAACCCGAACCCGAACCCGAACCCGAACCCGAACCCGAACCCGAACCCGAACCCGAACCCGAACCCGAACCCGAACCCGAACCCGAACCCGAACCCGAACCCGAACCCGAACCCGAACCCGAACCCGAACCCGAACCCGAACCCGAACCCGAACCCGAACCCGAACCCGAACCCGAACCCGAACCCGAACCCGAACCCGAACCCGAACCCGAACCCGAACCCGAACCCGAACCCGAACCCGAACCCGAACCCGAACCCGAACCCGAACCCGAACCCGAACCCGAACCCGAACCCGAACCCGAACCCGAACCCGAACCCGAACCCGAACCCGAACCCGAACCCGAACCCGAACCCGAACCCGAACCCGAACCCGAACCCGAACCCGAACCCGAACCCGAACCCGAACCCGAACCCGAACCCGAACCCGAACCCGAACCCGAACCCGAACCCGAACCCGAACCCGAACCCGAACCCGAACCCGAACCCGAACCCGAACCCGAACCCGAACCCGAACCCGAACCCGAACCCGAACCCGAACCCGAACCCGAACCCGAACCCGAACCCGAACCCGAACCCGAACCCGAACCCGAACCCGAACCCGAACCCGAACCCGAACCCGAACCCGAACCCGAACCCGAACCCGAACCCGAACCCGAACCCGAACCCGAACCCGAACCCGAACCCGAACCCGAACCCGAACCCGAACCCGAACCCGAACCCGAACCCGAACCCGAACCCGAACCCGAACCCGAACCCGAACCCGAACCCGAACCCGAACCCGAACCCGAACCCGAACCCGAACCCGAACCCGAACCCGAACCCGAACCCGAACCCGAACCCGAACCCGAACCCGAACCCGAACCCGAACCCGAACCCGAACCCGAACCCGAACCCGAACCCGAACCCGAACCCGAACCCGAACCCGAACCCGAACCCGAACCCGAACCCGAACCCGAACCCGAACCCGAACCCGAACCCGAACCCGAACCCGAACCCGAACCCGAACCCGAACCCGAACCCGAACCCGAACCCGAACCCGAACCCGAACCCGAACCCGAACCCGAACCCGAACCCGAACCCGAACCCGAACCCGAACCCGAACCCGAACCCGAACCCGAACCCGAACCCGAACCCGAACCCGAACCCGAACCCGAACCCGAACCCGAACCCGAACCCGAACCCGAACCCGAACCCGAACCCGAACCCGAACCCGAACCCGAACCCGAACCCGAACCCGAACCCGAACCCGAACCCGAACCCGAACCCTAACCCGAACCCGAACCCGAACCCGAACCCGAACCCGAACCCGAACCCGAACCCGAACCCGAACCCGAACCCGAACCCGAACCCGAACCCGAACCCGAACCCGAACCCGAACCCGAACCCGAACCCGAACCCGAACCCGAACCCGAACCCGAACCCGAACCCGAACCCGAACCCGAACCCGAACCCGAACCCGAACCCGAACCCGAACCCGAACCCGAACCCGAACCCGAACCCGAACCCGAACCCGAACCCGAACCCGAACCCGAACCCGAACCCGAACCCGAACCCGAACCCGAACCCGAACCCGAACCCGAACCCGAACCCGAACCCGAACCCGAACCCGAACCCGAACCCGAACCCGAACCCGAACCCGAACCCGAACCCGAACCCGAACCCGAACCCGAACCCGAACCCGAACCCTAACCCGAACCCGAACCCGAACCCGAACCCGAACCCGAACCCGAACCCGAACCCGAACCCGAACCCGAACCCGAACCCGAACCCGAACCCGAACCCGAACCCGAACCCGAACCCGAACCCGAACCCGAACCCGAACCCGAACCCGAACCCGAACCCGAACCCGAACCCGAACCCGAACCCGAACCCGAACCCGAACCCGAACCCGAACCCGAACCCGAACCCGAACCCGAACCCGAACCCGAACCCGAACCCGAACCCGAACCCGAACCCGAACCCGAACCCGAACCCGAACCCGAACCCGAACCCGAACCCGAACCCGAACCCGAACCCGAACCCGAACCCGAACCCGAACCCGAACCCGAACCCGAACCCGAACCCGAACCCGAACCCGAACCCGAACCCGAACCCGAACCCGAACCCGAACCCGAACCCGAACCCGAACCCGAACCCGAACCCGAACCCGAACCCGAACCCGAACCCGAACCCGAACCCGAACCCGAACCCGAACCCGAACCCGAACCCGAACCCGAACCCGAACCCGAACCCGAACCCGAACCCGAACCCGAACCCGAACCCGAACCCGAACCCGAACCCGAACCCGAACCCGAACCCGAACCCGAACCCGAACCCGAACCCGAACCCGAACCCGAACCCGAACCCGAACCCGAACCCGAACCCGAACCCGAACCCGAACCCGAACCCGAACCCGAACCCGAACCCGAACCCGAACCCGAACCCGAACCCGAACCCGAACCCGAACCCGAACCCGAACCCGAACCCGAACCCGAACCCGAACCCGAACCCGAACCCGAACCCGAACCCGAACCCGAACCCGAACCCGAACCCGAACCCGAACCCGAACCCGAACCCGAACCCGAACCCGAACCCGAACCCGAACCCGAACCCGAACCCGAACCCGAACCCGAACCCGAACCCGAACCCGAACCCGAACCCGAACCCGAACCCGAACCCGAACCCGAACCCGAACCCGAACCCGAACCCGAACCCGAACCCGAACCCGAACCCGAACCCGAACCCGAACCCGAACCCGAACCCGAACCCGAACCCGAACCCGAACCCGAACCCGAACCCGAACCCGAACCCGAACCCGAACCCGAACCCGAACCCGAACCCGAACCCGAACCCGAACCCGAACCCGAACCCGAACCCGAACCCGAACCCGAACCCGAACCCGAACCCGAACCCGAACCCGAACCCGAACCCGAACCCGAACCCGAACCCGAACCCGAACCCGAACCCGAACCCGAACCCGAACCCGAACCCGAACCCGAACCCGAACCCGAACCCGAACCCGAACCCGAACCCGAACCCGAACCCGAACCCGAACCCGAACCCGAACCCGAACCCGAACCCGAACCCGAACCCGAACCCGAACCCGAACCCGAACCCGAACCCGAACCCGAACCCGAACCCGAACCCGAACCCGAACCCGAACCCGAACCCGAACCCGAACCCGAACCCGAACCCGAACCCGAACCCGAACCCGAACCCGAACCCGAACCCGAACCCGAACCCGAACCCGAACCCGAACCCGAACCCGAACCCGAACCCGAACCCGAACCCGAACCCGAACCCGAACCCGAACCCGAACCCGAACCCGAACCCGAACCCGAACCCGAACCCGAACCCGAACCCGAACCCGAACCCGAACCCGAACCCGAACCCGAACCCGAACCCGAACCCGAACCCGAACCCGAACCAACCCGAACCCGAACCCGAACCCGAACCCGAACCCGAACCCGAACCCGAACCCGAACCCGAACCCGAACCCGAACCCGAACCCGAACCCGAACCCGAACCCGAACCCGAACCCGAACCCGAACCCGAACCCGAACCCGAACCCGAACCCGAACCCGAACCCGAACCCGAACCCGAACCCGAACCCGAACCCGAACCCGAACCCGAACCCGAACCCGAACCCGAACCCGAACCCGAACCCGAACCCGAACCCGAACCCGAACCCGAACCCGAACCCGAACCCGAACCCGAACCCGAACCCGAACCCGAACCCGAACCCGAACCCGAACCCGAACCCGAACCCGAACCCGAACCCGAACCCGAACCCGAACCCGAACCCGAACCCGAACCCGAACCCGAACCCGAACCCGAACCCGAACCCGAACCCGAACCCGAACCCGAACCCGAACCCGAACCCGAACCCGAACCCGAACCCGAACCCGAACCCGAACCCGAACCCGAACCCGAACCCGAACCCGAACCCGAACCCGAACCCGAACCCGAACCCGAACCCGAACCCGAACCCGAACCCGAACCCGAACCCGAACCCGAACCCGAACCCGAACCCGAACCCGAACCCGAACCCGAACCCGAACCCGAACCCGAACCCGAACCCGAACCCGAACCCGAACCCGAACCCGAACCCGAACCCGAACCCGAACCCGAACCCGAACCCGAACCCGAACCCGAACCCGAACCCGAACCCGAACCCGAACCCGAACCCGAACCCGAACCCGAACCCGAACCCGAACCCGAACCCGAACCCGAACCCGAACCCGAACCCGAACCCGAACCCGAACCCGAACCCGAACCCGAACCCGAACCCGAACCCGAACCCGAACCCGAACCCGAACCCGAACCCGAACCCGAACCCGAACCCGAACCCGAACCCGAACCCGAACCCGAACCCGAACCCGAACCCGAACCCGAACCCGAACCCGAACCCGAACCCGAACCCGAACCCGAACCCGAACCCGAACCCGAACCCGAACCCGAACCCGAACCCGAACCCGAACCCGAACCCGAACCCGAACCCGAACCCGAACCCGAACCCGAACCCGAACCCGAACCCGAACCCGAACCCGAACCCGAACCCGAACCCGAACCCGAACCCGAACCCGAACCCGAACCCGAACCCGAACCCGAACCCGAACCCGAACCCGAACCCGAACCCGAACCCGAACCCGAACCCGAACCCGAACCCGAACCCGAACCCGAACCCGAACCCGAACCCGAACCCGAACCCGAACCCGAACCCGAACCCGAACCCGAACCCGAACCCGAACCCGAACCCGAACCCGAACCCGAACCCGAACCCGAACCCGAACCCGAACCCGAACCCGAACCCGAACCCGAACCCGAACCCGAACCCGAACCCGAACCCGAACCCGAACCCGAACCCGAACCCGAACCCGAACCCGAACCCGAACCCGAACCCGAACCCGAACCCGAACCCGAACCCGAACCCGAACCCGAACCCGAACCCGAACCCGAACCCGAACCCGAACCCGAACCCGAACCCGAACCCGAACCCGAACCCGAACCCGAACCCGAACCCGAACCCGAACCCGAACCCGAACCCGAACCCGAACCCGAACCCGAACCCGAACCCGAACCCGAACCCGAACCCGAACCCGAACCCGAACCCGAACCCGAACCCGAACCCGAACCCGAACCCGAACCCGAACCCGAACCCGAACCCGAACCCGAACCCGAACCCGAACCCGAACCCGAACCCGAACCCGAACCCGAACCCGAACCCGAACCCGAACCCGAACCCGAACCCGAACCCGAACCCGAACCCGAACCCGAACCCGAACCCGAACCCGAACCCGAACCCGAACCCGAACCCGAACCCGAACCCGAACCCGAACCCGAACCCGAACCCGAACCCGAACCCGAACCCGAACCCGAACCCGAACCCGAACCCGAACCCGAACCCGAACCCGAACCCGAACCCGAACCCGAACCCGAACCCGAACCCGAACCCGAACCCGAACCCGAACCCGAACCCGAACCCGAACCCGAACCCGAACCCGAACCCGAACCCGAACCCGAACCCGAACCCGAACCCGAACCCGAACCCGAACCCGAACCCGAACCCGAACCCGAACCCGAACCCGAACCCGAACCCGAACCCGAACCCGAACCCGAACCCGAACCCGAACCCGAACCCGAACCCGAACCCGAACCCGAACCCGAACCCGAACCCGAACCCGAACCCGAACCCGAACCCGAACCCGAACCCGAACCCGAACCCGAACCCGAACCCGAACCCGAACCCGAACCCGAACCCGAACCCGAACCCGAACCCGAACCCGAACCCGAACCCGAACCCGAACCCGAACCCGAACCCGAACCCGAACCCGAACCCGAACCCGAACCCGAACCCGAACCCGAACCCGAACCCGAACCCGAACCCGAACCCGAACCCGAACCCGAACCCGAACCCGAACCCGAACCCGAACCCGAACCCGAACCCGAACCCGAACCCGAACCCGAACCCGAACCCGAACCCGAACCCGAACCCGAACCCGAACCCGAACCCGAACCCGAACCCGAACCCGAACCCGAACCCGAACCCGAACCCGAACCCGAACCCGAACCCGAACCCGAACCCGAACCCGAACCCGAACCCGAACCCGAACCCGAACCCGAACCCGAACCCGAACCCGAACCCGAACCCGAACCCGAACCCGAACCCGAACCCGAACCCGAACCCGAACCCGAACCCGAACCCGAACCCGAACCCGAACCCGAACCCTAACCCGAACCCGAACCCGAACCCGAACCCGAACCCGAACCCGAACCCGAACCCGAACCCGAACCCGAACCCGAACCCGAACCCGAACCCGAACCCGAACCCGAACCCGAACCCGAACCCGAACCCGAACCCGAACCCGAACCCGAACCCGAACCCGAACCCGAACCCGAACCCGAACCCGAACCCGAACCCGAACCCGAACCCGAACCCGAACCCGAACCCGAACCCGAACCCGAACCCGAACCCGAACCCGAACCCGAACCCGAACCCGAACCCGAACCCGAACCCGAACCCGAACCCGAACCCGAACCCGAACCCGAACCCGAACCCGAACCCGAACCCGAACCCGAACCCGAACCCGAACCCGAACCCGAACCCGAACCCGAACCCGAACCCGAACCCGAACCCGAACCCGAACCCGAACCCGAACCCGAACCCGAACCCGAACCCGAACCCGAACCCGAACCCGAACCCGAACCCGAACCCGAACCCGAACCCGAACCCGAACCCGAACCCGAACCCGAACCCGAACCCGAACCCGAACCCGAACCCGAACCCGAACCCGAACCCGAACCCGAACCCGAACCCGAACCCGAACCCGAACCCGAACCCGAACCCGAACCCGAACCCGAACCCGAACCCGAACCCGAACCCGAACCCGAACCCGAACCCGAACCCGAACCCGAACCCGAACCCGAACCCGAACCCGAACCCGAACCCGAACCCGAACCCGAACCCGAACCCGAACCCGAACCCGAACCCGAACCCGAACCCGAACCCGAACCCGAACCCGAACCCGAACCCGAACCCGAACCCGAACCCGAACCCGAACCCGAACCCGAACCCGAACCCGAACCCGAACCCGAACCCGAACCCGAACCCGAACCCGAACCCGAACCCGAACCCGAACCCGAACCCGAACCCGAACCCGAACCCGAACCCGAACCCGAACCCGAACCCGAACCCGAACCCGAACCCGAACCCGAACCCGAACCCGAACCCGAACCCGAACCCGAACCCGAACCCGAACCCGAACCCGAACCCGAACCCGAACCCGAACCCGAACCCGAACCCGAACCCGAACCCGAACCCGAACCCGAACCCGAACCCGAACCCGAACCCGAACCCGAACCCGAACCCGAACCCGAACCCGAACCCGAACCCGAACCCGAACCCGAACCCGAACCCGAACCCGAACCCGAACCCGAACCCGAACCCGAACCCGAACCCGAACCCGAACCCGAACCCGAACCCGAACCCGAACCCGAACCCGAACCCGAACCCGAACCCGAACCCGAACCCGAACCCGAACCCGAACCCGAACCCGAACCCGAACCCGAACCCGAACCCGAACCCGAACCCGAACCCGAACCCGAACCCGAACCCGAACCCGAACCCGAACCCGAACCCGAACCCGAACCCGAACCCGAACCCGAACCCGAACCCGAACCCGAACCCGAACCCGAACCCGAACCCGAACCCGAACCCGAACCCGAACCCGAACCCGAACCCGAACCCGAACCCGAACCCGAACCCGAACCCGAACCCGAACCCGAACCCGAACCCGAACCCGAACCCGAACCCGAACCCGAACCCGAACCCGAACCCGAACCCGAACCCGAACCCGAACCCGAACCCGAACCCGAACCCGAACCCGAACCCGAACCCGAACCCGAACCCGAACCCGAACCCGAACCCGAACCCGAACCCGAACCCGAACCCGAACCCGAACCCGAACCCGAACCCGAACCCGAACCCGAACCCGAACCCGAACCCGAACCCGAACCCGAACCCGAACCCGAACCCGAACCCGAACCCGAACCCGAACCCGAACCCGAACCCGAACCCGAACCCGAACCCGAACCCGAACCCGAACCCGAACCCGAACCCGAACCCGAACCCGAACCCGAACCCGAACCCGAACCCGAACCCGAACCCGAACCCGAACCCGAACCCGAACCCGAACCCGAACCCGAACCCGAACCCGAACCCGAACCCGAACCCGAACCCGAACCCGAACCCGAACCCGAACCCGAACCCGAACCCGAACCCGAACCCGAACCCGAACCCGAACCCGAACCCGAACCCGAACCCGAACCCGAACCCGAACCCGAACCCGAACCCGAACCCGAACCCGAACCCGAACCCGAACCCGAACCCGAACCCGAACCCGAACCCGAACCCGAACCCGAACCCGAACCCGAACCCGAACCCGAACCCGAACCCGAACCCGAACCCGAACCCGAACCCGAACCCGAACCCGAACCCGAACCCGAACCCGAACCCGAACCCGAACCCGAACCCGAACCCGAACCCGAACCCGAACCCGAACCCGAACCCGAACCCGAACCCGAACCCGAACCCGAACCCGAACCCGAACCCGAACCCGAACCCGAACCCGAACCCGAACCCGAACCCGAACCCGAACCCGAACCCGAACCCGAACCCGAACCCGAACCCGAACCCGAACCCGAACCCGAACCCGAACCCGAACCCGAACCCGAACCCGAACCCGAACCCGAACCCGAACCCGAACCCGAACCCGAACCCGAACCCGAACCCGAACCCGAACCCGAACCCGAACCCGAACCCGAACCCGAACCCGAACCCGAACCCGAACCCGAACCCGAACCCGAACCCGAACCCGAACCCGAACCCGAACCCGAACCCGAACCCGAACCCGAACCCGAACCCGAACCCGAACCCGAACCCGAACCCGAACCCGAACCCGAACCCGAACCCGAACCCGAACCCGAACCCGAACCCGAACCCGAACCCGAACCCGAACCCGAACCCGAACCCGAACCCGAACCCGAACCCGAACCCGAACCCGAACCCGAACCCGAACCCGAACCCGAACCCGAACCCGAACCCGAACCCGAACCCGAACCCGAACCCTAACCCGAACCCGAACCCGAACCCGAACCCGAACCCGAACCCGAACCCGAACCCGAACCCGAACCCGAACCCGAACCCGAACCCGAACCCGAACCCGAACCCGAACCCGAACCCGAACCCGAACCCGAACCCGAACCCGAACCCGAACCCGAACCCGAACCCGAACCCGAACCCGAACCCGAACCCGAACCCGAACCCGAACCCGAACCCGAACCCGAACCCGAACCCGAACCCGAACCCGAACCCGAACCCGAACCCGAACCCGAACCCGAACCCGAACCCGAACCCGAACCCGAACCCGAACCCGAACCCGAACCCGAACCCGAACCCGAACCCGAACCCGAACCCGAACCCGAACCCGAACCCGAACCCGAACCCGAACCCGAACCCGAACCCGAACCCGAACCCGAACCCGAACCCGAACCCGAACCCGAACCCGAACCCGAACCCGAACCCGAACCCGAACCCGAACCCGAACCCGAACCCGAACCCGAACCCGAACCCGAACCCGAACCCGAACCCGAACCCGAACCCGAACCCGAACCCGAACCCGAACCCGAACCCGAACCCGAACCCGAACCCGAACCCGAACCCGAACCCGAACCCGAACCCGAACCCGAACCCGAACCCGAACCCGAACCCGAACCCGAACCCGAACCCGAACCCGAACCCGAACCCGAACCCGAACCCGAACCCGAACCCGAACCCGAACCCGAACCCGAACCCGAACCCGAACCCGAACCCGAACCCGAACCCGAACCCGAACCCGAACCCGAACCCGAACCCGAACCCGAACCCGAACCCGAACCCGAACCCGAACCCGAACCCGAACCCGAACCCGAACCCGAACCCGAACCCGAACCCGAACCCGAACCCGAACCCGAACCCGAACCCGAACCCGAACCCGAACCCGAACCCGAACCCGAACCCGAACCCGAACCCGAACCCGAACCCGAACCCGAACCCGAACCCGAACCCTAACCCGAACCCGAACCCGAACCCGAACCCGAACCCGAACCCGAACCCGAACCCGAACCCGAACCCGAACCCGAACCCGAACCCGAACCCGAACCCGAACCCGAACCCGAACCCGAACCCGAACCCGAACCCGAACCCGAACCCGAACCCGAACCCGAACCCGAACCCGAACCCGAACCCGAACCCGAACCCGAACCCGAACCCGAACCCGAACCCGAACCCGAACCCGAACCCGAACCCGAACCCGAACCCGAACCCGAACCCGAACCCGAACCCGAACCCGAACCCGAACCCGAACCCGAACCCGAACCCGAACCCGAACCCGAACCCGAACCCGAACCCGAACCCGAACCCGAACCCGAACCCGAACCCGAACCCGAACCCGAACCCGAACCCGAACCCGAACCCGAACCCGAACCCGAACCCGAACCCGAACCCGAACCCGAACCCGAACCCGAACCCGAACCCGAACCCGAACCCGAACCCGAACCCGAACCCGAACCCGAACCCGAACCCGAACCCGAACCCGAACCCGAACCCGAACCCGAACCCGAACCCGAACCCGAACCCGAACCCGAACCCGAACCCGAACCCGAACCCGAACCCGAACCCGAACCCGAACCCGAACCCGAACCCGAACCCGAACCCGAACCCGAACCCGAACCCGAACCCGAACCCGAACCCGAACCCGAACCCGAACCCGAACCCGAACCCGAACCCGAACCCGAACCCGAACCCGAACCCGAACCCGAACCCGAACCCGAACCCGAACCCGAACCCGAACCCGAACCCGAACCCGAACCCGAACCCGAACCCGAACCCGAACCCGAACCCGAACCCGAACCCGAACCCGAACCCGAACCCGAACCCGAACCCGAACCCGAACCCGAACCCGAACCCGAACCCGAACCCGAACCCGAACCCGAACCCTAACCCGAACCCGAACCCGAACCCGAACCCGAACCCGAACCCGAACCCGAACCCTAACCCGAACCCGAACCCGAACCCTAACCCGAACCCGAACCCGAACCCGAACCCGAACCCGAACCCTAACCCGAACCCGAACCCGAACCCGAACCCGAACCCTAACCCGAACCCGAACCCGAACCCGAACCCGAACCCTAACCCGAACCCGAACCCGAACCCGAACCCGAACCCTAACCCTAACCCGAACCCGAACCCTAACCCTAACCCTAACCCTAACCCGAACCCGAACCCGAACCCGAACCCGAACCCTAACCCGAACCCTAACCCGAACCCGAACCCGAACCCGAACCCGAACCCTAACCCGAACCCGAACCCGAACCCGAACCCGAACCCGAACCCGAACCCGAACCCGAACCCGAACCGACCCGAACCCGAACCCGAACCCTAACCCGAACCCGAACCCCAACCCTAACCCTAACCCTAACCCTAACCCGAACCCTAACCCGAACCCTAACCCGAACCCGAACCCGAACCCGAACCCAAACCCGAACCCGAACCCGAACCCAAACCCGAACCCGAACCCGAACCCGAACCCGAACCCAACCCGAACCCGAACCCGAACCCGAACCCGAACCCGAACCCGAACCCGAACCCGAACCCGAACCCGAACCCGAACCCGAACCCGAACCCGAACCCGAACCCGAACCCGAACCCGAACCCGAACCCGAACCCGAACCCGAACCCGAACCCGAACCCGAACCCGAACCCGAACCCGAACCCGAACCCGAACCCGAACCCGAACCCGAACCCGAACCCGAACCCGAACCCGAACCCGAACCCGAACCCGAACCCGAACCCGAACCCGAACCCGAACCCTAACCCTAACCCGAACCCGAACCCTAACCCGAACCCGAACCGAACCCGAACCCGAACCCCGAACCCGAACCCGAACCCGAACCCGAACCCGAACCCGAACCCGAACCCGAACCCGAACCCGAACCCGAACCCGAACCCGAACCCGAACCCGAACCCGAACCCGAACCCGAACCCGAACCCGAAC
>NC_091468.1:75645142-75647642 GCF_027789765.1 Dendropsophus ebraccatus | reverse complement strand
CCTAACCCTAACCCTAACCCTAACCCTAACCCTAACCCTAACCCTAACCCTAACCCTAACCCTAACCCTAACCCTAACCCTAACCCTAACCCTAACCCTAACCCTAACCCTAACCCTAACCCTAACCCTAACCCTAACCCTAACCCTAACCCTAACCCTAACCCTAACCCTAACCCTAACCCTAACCCTAACCCTAACCCTAACCCTAACCCTAACCCTAACCCTAACCCTAACCCTAACCCTAACCCTAACCCTAACCCTAACCCTAACCCTAACCCTAACCCTAACCCTAACCCTAACCCTAACCCTAACCCTAACCCTAACCCTAACCCTAACCCTAACCCTAACCCTAACCCTAACCCTAACCCTAACCCTAACCCTAACCCTAACCCTAACCCTAACCCTAACCCTAACCCTAACCCTAACCCTAACCCTAACCCTAACCCTAACCCTAACCCTAACCCTAACCCTAACCCTAACCCTAACCCTAACCCTAACCCTAACCCTAACCCTAACCCTAACCCTAACCCTAACCCTAACCCTAACCCTAACCCTAACCCTAACCCTAACCCTAACCCTAACCCTAACCCTAACCCTAACCCTAACCCTAACCCTAACCCTAACCCTAACCCTAACCCTAACCCTAACCCTAACCCTAACCCTAACCCTAACCCTAACCCTAACCCTAACCCTAACCCTAACCCTAACCCTAACCCTAACCCTAACCCTAACCCTAACCCTAACCCTAACCCTAACCCTAACCCTAACCCTAACCCTAACCCTAACCCTAACCCTAACCCTAACCCTAACCCTAACCCTAACCCTAACCCTAACCCTAACCCTAACCCTAACCCTAACCCTAACCCTCACCCTAACCCTAACCCTAACCCTAACCCTAACCCTAACCCTAACCCTAACCCTAACCCTAACCCTAACCCTAACCCTAACCCTAACCCTAACCCTAACCCTAACCCTAACCCTAACCCTAACCCTAACCCTAACCCTAACCCTAACCCTAACCCTAACCCTAACCCTAACCCTAACCCTAACCCTAACCCTAACCCTAACCCTAACCCTAACCCTAACCCTAACCCTAACCCTAACCCTAACCCTAACCCTAACCCTAACCCTAACCCTAACCCTAACCCTAACCCTAACCCTAACCCTAACCCTAACCCTAACCCTAACCCTAACCCTAACCCTAACCCTAACCCTAACCCTAACCCTAACCCTAACCCTAACCCTAACCCTAACCCTAACCCTAACCCTAACCCTAACCCTAACCCTAACCCTAACCCTAACCCTAACCCTAACCCTAACCCTAACCCTAACCCTAACCCTAACCCTAACCCTAACCCTAACCCTAACCCTAACCCTAACCCTAACCCTAACCCTAACCCTAACCCTAACCCTAACCCTAACCCTAACCCTAACCCTAACCCTAACCCTAACCCTAACCCTAACCCTAACCCTAACCCTAACCCTAACCCTAACCCTAACCCTAACCCTAACCCTAACCCTAACCCTAACCCTAACCCTAACCCTAACCCTAACCCTAACCCTAACCCTAACCCTAACCCTAACCCTAACCCTAACCCTAACCCTAACCCTAACCCTAACCCTAACCCTAACCCTAACCCTAACCCTAACCCTAACCCTAACCCTAACCCTAACCCTAACCCTAACCCTAACCCTAACCCTAACCCTAACCCTAACCCTAACCCTAACCCTAACCCTAACCCTAACCCTAACCCTAACCCTAACCCTAACCCTAACCCTAACCCTAACCCTAACCCTAACCCTAACCCTAACCCTAACCCTAACCCTAACCCTAACCCTAACCCTAACCCTAACCCTAACCCTAACCCTAACCCTAACCCTAACCCTAACCCTAACCCTAACCCTAACCCTAACCCTAACCCTAACCCTAACCCTAACCCTAACCCTAACCCTAACCCTAACCCTAACCCTAACCCTAACCCTAACCCTAACCCTAACCCTAACCCTAACCCTAACCCTAACCCTAACCCTAACCCTAACCCTAACCCTAACCCTAACCCTAACCCTAACCCTAACCCTAACCCTAACCCTAACCCTAACCCTAACCCTAACCCTAACCCTAACCCTAACCCTAACCCTAACCCTAACCCTAACCCTAACCCTAACCCTAACCCTAACCCTAACCCTAACCCTAACCCTAACCCTAACCCTAACCCTAACCCTAACCCTAACCCTAACCCTAACCCTAACCCTAACCCTAACCCTAACCCTAACCCTAACCCTAACCCTAACCCTAACCCTAACCCTAACCCTAACCCTAACCCTAACCCTAACCCTAACCCTAACCCTAACCCTAACCCTAACCCTAACCCTAACCCTAACCCTAACCCTAACCCTAACCCTAACCCTAACCCTAACCCTAACCCTAACCCTAACCCTAACCCTAACCCTAACCCTAACCCTAACCCTAACCCTAACCCTAACCCTAACCCTAACCCTA
>NC_091468.1:75482642-75635142 GCF_027789765.1 Dendropsophus ebraccatus | reverse complement strand
TAACCCTAACCCTAACCCTAACCCTAACCCTAACCCTAACCCTAACCCTAACCCTAACCCTAACCCTAACCCTAACCCTAACCCTAACCCTAACCCTAACCCTAACCCTAACCCTAACCCTAACCCTAACCCTAACCCTAACCCTAACCCTAACCCTAACCCTAACCCTAACCCTAACCCTAACCCTAACCCTAACCCTAACCCTAACCCTAACCCTAACCCTAACCCTAACCTAACCCTAACCCTAACCCTAACCCTAACCCTAACCCTAACCCTAACCCTAACCCTAACCCTAACCCTAACCCTAACCCTAACCCTAACCCTAACCCTAACCCTAACCCTAACCCTAACCCTAACCCTAACCCTAACCCTAACCCTAACCCTAACCCTAACCCTAACCCTAACCCTAACCCTAACCCTAACCCTAACCCTAACCCTAACCCTAACCCTAACCCTAACCCTAACCCTAACCCTAACCCTAACCCTAACCCTAACCCTAACCCTAACCCTAACCCTAACCCTAACCCTAACCCTAACCCTAACCCTAACCCTAACCCTAACCCTAACCCTAACCCTAACCCTAACCCTAACCCTAACCCTAACCCTAACCCTAACCCTAACCCTAACCCTAACCCTAACCCTAACCCTAACCCTAACCCTAACCCTAACCCTAACCCTAACCCTAACCCTAACCCTAACCCTAACCCTAACCCTAACCCTAACCCTAACCCTAACCCTAACCCTAACCCTAACCCTAACCCTAACCCTAACCCTAACCCTAACCCTAACCCTAACCCTAACCCTAACCCTAACCCTAACCCTAACCCTAACCCTAACCCTAACCCTAACCCTAACCCTAACCCTAACCCTAACCCTAACCCTAACCCTAACCCTAACCCTAACCCTAACCCTAACCCTAACCCTAACCCTAACCCTAACCCTAACCCTAACCCTAACCCTAACCCTAACCCTAACCCTAACCCTAACCCTAACCCTAACCCTAACCCTAACCCTAACCCTAACCCTAACCCTAACCCTAACCCTAACCCTAACCCTAACCCTAACCCTAACCCTAACCCTAACCCTAACCCTAACCCTAACCCTAACCCTAACCCTAACCCTAACCCTAACCCTAACCCTAACCCTAACCCTAACCCTAACCCTAACCCTAACCCTAACCCTAACCCTAACCCTAACCCTAACCCTAACCCTAACCCTAACCCTAACCCTAACCCTAACCCTAACCCTAACCCTAACCCTAACCCTAACCCTAACCCTAACCCTAACCCTAACCCTAACCCTAACCCTAACCCTAACCCTAACCCTAACCCTAACCCTAACCCTAACCCTAACCCTAACCCTAACCCTAACCCTAACCCTAACCCTAACCCTAACCCTAACCCTAACCCTAACCCTAACCCTAACCCTAACCCTAACCCTAACCCTAACCCTAACCCTAACCCTAACCCTAACCCTAACCCTAACCCTAACCCTAACCCTAACCCTAACCCTAACCCTAACCCTAACCCTAACCCTAACCCTAACCCTAACCCTAACCCTAACCCTAACCCTAACCCTAACCCTAACCCTAACCCTAACCCTAACCCTAACCCTAACCCTAACCCTAACCCTAACCCTAACCCTAACCCTAACCCTAACCCTAACCCTAACCCTAACCCTAACCCTAACCCTAACCCTAACCCTAACCCTAACCCTAACCCTAACCCTAACCCTAACCCTAACCCTAACCCTAACCCTAACCCTAACCCTAACCCTAACCCTAACCCTAACCCTAACCCTAACCCTAACCCTAACCCTAACCCTAACCCTAACCCTAACCCTAACCCTAACCCTAACCCTAACCCTAACCCTAACCCTAACCCTAACCCTAACCCTAACCCTAACCCTAACCCTAACCCTAACCCTAACCCTAACCCTAACCCTAACCCTAACCCTAACCCTAACCCTAACCCTAACCCTAACCCTAACCCTAACCCTAACCCTAACCCTAACCCTAACCCTAACCCTAACCCTAACCCTAACCCTAACCCTAACCCTAACCCTAACCCTAACCCTAACCCTAACCCTAACCCTAACCCTAACCCTAACCCTAACCCTAACCCTAACCCTAACCCTAACCCTAACCCTAACCCTAACCCTAACCCTAACCCTAACCCTAACCCTAACCCTAACCCTAACCCTAACCCTAACCCTAACCCTAACCCTAACCCTAACCCTAACCCTAACCCTAACCCTAACCCTAACCCTAACCCTAACCCTAACCCTAACCCTACCCTAACCCTAACCCTAACCCTAACCCTAACCCTAACCCTAACCCTAACCCTAACCCTAACCCTAACCCTAACCCTAACCCTAACCCTAACCCTAACCCTAACCCTAACCTAACCCTAACCCTAACCCTAACCCTAACCCTAACCCTAACCCTAACCCTAACCCTAACCCTAACCCTAACCCTAACCCTAACCCTAACCCTAACCCTAACCCTAACCCTAACCCTAACCCTAACCCTAACCCTAACCCTAACCCTAACCCTAACCCTAACCCTAACCCTAACCCTAACCCTAACCCTAACCCTAACCCTAACCCTAACCCTAACCCTAACCCTAACCCTAACCCTAACCCTAACCCTAACCCTAACCCTAACCCTAACCCTAACCCTAACCCTAACCCTAACCCTAACCTAACCCTAACCCTAACCCTAACCCTAACCCTAACCCTAACCCTAACCCTAACCCTAACCCTAACCCTAACCCTAACCCTAACCCTAACCCTAACCCTAACCCTAACCCTAACCCTAACCCTAACCCTAACCCTAACCCTAACCCTAACCCTAACCCTAACCCTAACCCTAACCCTAACCCTAACCCTAACCCTAACCCTAACCCTAACCCTAACCCTAACCCTAACCCTAACCCTAACCCTAACCCTAACCCTAACCCTAACCCTAACCCTAACCCTAACCCTAACCCTAACCCTAACCCTAACCCTAACCCTAACCCTAACCCTAACCCTAACCCTAACCCTAACCCTAACCCTAACCCTAACCCTAACCCTAACCCTAACCCTAACCCTAACCCTAACCCTAACCCTAACCCTAACCCTAACCCTAACCCTAACCCTAACCCTAACCCTAACCCTAACCCTAACCCTAACCCTAACCCTAACCCTAACCCTAACCCTAACCCTAACCCTAACCCTAACCCTAACCCTAACCCTAACCCTAACCCTAACCCTAACCCTAACCCTAACCCTAACCCTAACCCTAACCCTAACCCTAACCCTAACCCTAACCCTAACCCTAACCCTAACCCTAACCCTAACCCTAACCCTAACCCTAACCCTAACCCTAACCCTAACCCTAACCCTAACCCTAACCCTAACCCTAACCCTAACCCTAACCCTAACCCTAACCCTAACCCTAACCCTAACCCTAACCCTAACCCTAACCCTAACCCTAACCCTAACCCTAACCCTAACCCTAACCCTAACCCTAACCCTAACCCTACCCTAACCCTAACCCTAACCCTAACCCTAACCCTAACCCTAACCCTAACCCTAACCCTAACCCTAACCCTAACCCTAACCCTAACCCTAACCCTAACCCTAACCCTAACCCTAACCCTAACCCTAACCCTAACCCTAACCCTAACCCTAACCCTAACCCTAACCCTAACCCTAACCCTAACCCTAACCCTAACCCTAACCCTAACCCTAACCCTAACCCTAACCCTAACCCTAACCCTAACCCTAACCCTAACCCTAACCCTAACCCTAACCCTAACCCTAACCCTAACCCTAACCCTAACCCTAACCCTAACCCTAACCCTAACCCTAACCCTAACCCTAACCCTAACCCTAACCCTAACCCTAACCCTAAACCCTAACCCTAACCCTAACCCTAACCCTAACCCTAACCCTAACCCTAACCCTAACCCTAACCCTAACCCTAACCCTAACCCTAACCCTAACCCTAACCCTAACCCTAACCCTAACCCTAACCCTAACCCTAACCCTAACCCTAACCCTAACCCTAACCCTAACCCTAACCCTAACCCTAACCCTAACCCTAACCCTAACCCTAACCCTAACCCTAACCCTAACCCTAACCCTAACCCTAACCCTAACCCTAACCCTAACCCTAACCCTAACCCTAACCCTAACCCTAACCCTAACCCTAACCCTAACCCTAACCCTAACCCTAACCCTAACCCTAACCCTAACCCTAACCCTAACCCTAACCCTAACCCTAACCCTAACCCTAACCCTAACCCTAACCCTAACCCTAACCCTAACCCTAACCCTAACCCTAACCCTAACCCTAACCCTAACCCTAACCCTAACCCTAACCCTAACCCTAACCCTAACCCTAACCCTAACCCTAACCCTAACCCTAACCCTAACCCTAACCCTAACCCTAACCCTAACCCTAACCCTAACCCTAACCCTAACCCTAACCCTAACCCTAACCCTAACCCTAACCCTAACCCTAACCCTAACCCTAACCCTAACCCTAACCCTAACCCTAACCCTAACCCTAACCCTAACCCTAACCCTAACCCTAACCCTAACCCTAACCCTAACCCTAACCCTAACCCTAACCCTAACCCTAACCCTAACCCTAACCCTAACCCTAACCCTAACCCTAACCCTAACCCTAACCCTAACCCTAACCCTAACCCTAACCCTAACCCTAACCCTAACCCTAACCCTAACCCTAACCCTAACCCTAACCCTAACCCTAACCCTAACCCTAACCCTAACCCTAACCCTAACCCTAACCCTAACCCTAACCCTAACCCTAACCCTAACCCTAACCCTAACCCTAACCCTAACCCTAACCCTAACCCTAACCCTAACCCTAACCCTAACCCTAACCCTAACCCTAACCCTAACCCTAACCCTAACCCTAACCCTAACCCTAACCCTAACCCTAACCCTAACCCTAACCCTAACCCTAACCCTAACCCTAACCCTAACCCTAACCCTAACCCTAACCCTAACCCTAACCCTAACCCTAACCCTAACCCTAACCCTAACCCTAACCCTAACCCTAACCCTAACCCTAACCCTAACCCTAACCCTAACCCTAACCCTAACCCTAACCCTAACCCTAACCCTAACCCTAACCCTAACCCTAACCCTAACCCTAACCCTAACCCTAACCCTAACCCTAACCCTAACCCTAACCCTAACCCTAACCCTAACCCTAACCCTAACCCTAACCCTAACCCTAACCCTAACCCTAACCCTAACCCTAACCCTAACCCTAACCCTAACCCTAACCCTAACCCTAACCCTAACCCTAACCCTAACCCTAACCCTAACCCTAACCCTAACCCTAACCCTAACCCTAACCCTAACCCTAACCCTAACCCTAACCCTAACCCTAACCCTAACCCTAACCCTAACCCTAACCCTAACCCTAACCCTAACCCTAACCCTAACCCTAACCCTAACCCTAACCCTAACCCTAACCCTAACCCTAACCCTAACCCTAACCCTAACCCTAACCCTAACCCTAACCCTAACCCTAACCCTAACCCTAACCCTAACCCTAACCCTAACCCTAACCCTAACCCTAACCCTAACCCTAACCCTAACCCTAACCCTAACCCTAACCCTAACCCTAACCCTAACCCTAACCCTAACCCTAACCCTAACCCTAACCCTAACCCTAACCCTAACCCTAACCCTAACCCTAACCCTAACCCTAACCCTAACCCTAACCCTAACCCTAACCCTAACCCTAACCCTAACCCTAACCCTAACCCTAACCCTAACCCTAACCCTAACCCTAACCCTAACCCTAACCCTAACCCTAACCCTAACCCTAACCCTAACCCTAACCCTAACCCTAACCCTAACCCTAACCCTAACCCTAACCCTAACCCTAACCCTAACCCTAACCCTAACCCTAACCCTAACCCTAACCCTAACCCTAACCCTAACCCTAACCCTAACCCTAACCCTAACCCTAACCCTAAACCCTAACCCTAACCCTAACCCTAACCCTAACCCTAACCCTAACCCTAACCCTAACCCTAACCCTAACCCTAACCCTAACCCTAACCCTAACCCTAACCCTAACCCTAACCCTAACCCTAACCCTAACCCTAACCCTAACCCTAACCCTAACCCTAACCCTAACCCTAACCCTAACCCTAACCCTAACCCTAACCCTAACCCTAACCCTAACCCTAACCCTAACCCTAACCCTAACCCTAACCCTAACCCTAACCCTAACCCTAACCCTAACCCTAACCCTAACCCTAACCCTAACCCTAACCCTAACCCTAACCCTAACCCTAACCCTAACCCTAACCCTAACCCTAACCCTAACCCTAACCCTAACCCTAACCCTAACCCTAACCCTAACCCTAACCCTAACCCTAACCCTAACCCTAACCCTAACCCTAACCCTAACCCTAACCCTAACCCTAACCCTAACCCTAACCCTAACCCTAACCCTAACCCTAACCCTAACCCTAACCCTAACCCTAACCCTAACCCTAACCCTAACCCTAACCCTAACCCTAACCCTAACCCTAACCCTAACCCTAACCCTAACCCTAACCCTAACCCTAACCCTAACCCTAACCCTAACCCTAACCCTAACCCTAACCCTAACCCTAACCCTAACCCTAACCCTAACCCTAACCCTAACCCTAACCCTAACCCTAACCCTAACCCTAACCCTAACCCTAACCCTAACCCTAACCCTAACCCTAACCCTAACCCTAACCCTAACCCTAACCCTAACCCTAACCCTAACCCTAACCCTAACCCTAACCCTAACCCTAACCCTAACCCTAACCCTAACCCTAACCCTAACCCTAACCCTAACCCTAACCCTAACCCTAACCCTAACCCTAACCCTAACCCTAACCCTAACCCTAACCCTAACCCTAACCCTAACCCTAACCCTAACCCTAACCCTAACCCTAACCCTAACCCTAACCCTAACCCTAACCCTAACCCTAACCCTAACCCTAACCCTAACCCTAACCCTAACCCTAACCCTAACCCTAACCCTAACCCTAACCCTAACCCTAACCCTAACCCTAACCCTAACCCTAACCCTAACCCTAACCCTAACCCTAACCCTAACCCTAACCCTAACCCTAACCCTAACCCTAACCCTAACCCTAACCCTAACCCTAACCCTAACCCTAACCCTAACCCTAACCCTAACCCCTAACCCTAACCCTAACCCTAACCCTAACCCCTAACCCCTAACCCCTAACCCTAACCCTAACCCTAACCCTAACCCCTAACCCTAACCCTAACCCTAACCCTAACCCTAACCCTAACCCTAACCCTAACCCTAACCCCCTAACCCTAACCCTAACCCTAACCCTAACCCTAACCCTAACCCCCTAACCCTAACCCTAACCCTAACCCTAACCCCCTAACCCTAACCCTAACCCTAACCCTAACCCTAACCCTAACCCCCTAACCCTAACCCTAACCCTAACCCTAACCCTAACCCTAACCCCCTAACCCTAACCCTAACCCTAACCCTAACCCCCTAACCCTAACCCTAACCCTAACCCTAACCCTAACCCCCTAACCCTAACCCTAACCCTAACCCTAACCCTAACCCCCTAACCCTAACCCTAACCCTAACCCTAACCCTAACCCTAACCCCTAACCCCTAACCCCAACCCTAACTCCTAACCCTAACCCCTAACCTCCTAACCCTAACTCCAACCCTAACCCCTAACCCTAACCCCTAACCCCAACCCTAACCCCTAACCCCCTAATGTTGAGTATATGTTGATAGTTGGTTACTTAAAGGGGTTTTCGTCCCCTATTCTCAGGACAAGAAGGAGATTGGGGGGGTGGGGGGGATACCTCCATATTGGGCTGTTATGAATAGAGCTGCGGGTACAGAACGTGACCAGCAGATCTACTGATTCTTATGGAGGTGCCTGAATGAGGCGAGTAAGGTGGAAAGTGCTGAACTCGTCTATCTCCATTGGATCCATAGGAATTAATAGATCACGTGCCGTACCTGCGGCTCTATTACTAACAGAGAAGCTGGGGGCACGGTACGGAGATTGGCGGGGAGGCCCTACCCCCCTTACGTGTCCCCTATACTGTGGATAGGGGACAAGTAATTTTGTCTGAAAAACCTCTTTAACCCCCTTCCTTTCTGGCACAGGTGCAGTGTAAGATCAGTCTGTACAGATGCTGCATACTCTCAAATACCTGTGAAAATAAAGGGTGTTTTCTTCCTGGCTTTTTTTTCCGTCTCTCTCTCTCCTTTTTGTTTTTCCTATATCTGTATCCTGAGGATTCAAGATTCTGCGGACTAGGTCGATGACCTACATTTTTTTTAATTTAAATAAATGGTCAACGAGGAGTATGGGGGTGTTTTTATTTGCATAAAAATTTTTTTTAGCGATGACGATAAACGTCATTCATTATTAAGCCAGCGGTCAGTGTTAGCTGGTAAAATGGCCAACACTATCCCTTCTCCCCAATATATTACCTCAGTACCCACTGCTACAGGATTACCGGGAAGAGCTGGGTACCAGTAGTACCAGAATGTCAAAAATGGCACCCCTAAACTGTGTGGTGGAGGCTGGTAGTATTAGGCTGGGGAGCGACAAATAACTGGTCCTTCCCACCCTGGTACTACTAGGCTGCTGCTGTCTGTGTTTTTTTTTATTTTTACCTGGCAGGTTATGGAAATGGAGGAAACTCTACACACATTTTTTTTTTATATATTTTTTAAAACATTTAGGGTTCCCTCCATTTTCATAACTAGACAGGTAAAAAAAATCTGCAGCATAACTGGAGAACATGAAATGGATAAAACTATGGAACATTAGAAAACATTTGCTCCAAATAACTAAGGCCAAAAATAAAGAGGGGCATTTATCAACACTGGCATACTCATACAACAGTCTTAAAGGGGTATTCCACTAAAGAGCTACAAAATGAAATACTCCCAAACCTAGCTGGTCTTACTCACCAAGTCTCCCTGAGTAATTTGAGGCATATCCCATCTTTCTAGCTGCTCCTGTTCCTGAGCTCCAAGTTTTTCTAAAAGCCAGTCTATAGCCAAGATGGCGTTGGCCAGGAATCCACATTTCCCAGCATGCACCTCAGAGCCAACTGCCAAGTATCTGCCCATCACTGTCTCAATCTGCTTCTGTTTTACACTGTAAATAAAATATCTGTTATCCCCAGCCACTCCTATGGTATGGCAGCGTGGGGCATTGTGAGTTGAGATTCTGGGGAAATTGGGGATTGTCTTGGGTCAGATCCCTTAAACGTATCCTCTCTATAGCACACCTCATGACGGTTTAGGTGAGTGGCGTACACCAAGGGTGCAAACTTGATAAATCTCCCCCTAGATCTACAGTCATGTCCAAAAGTTTTGAGAATGACACAAATCTTCTATTTTCCCATGATCCTCTGCCCTCTGGTTTTTCTGTGTTTGTCAGATGTTTTTTTTATCACATACAGAAATATAATTGCAATCATATTATGAGTAACAGAAGCTTATACTGACAGGTAGATGAGTTACTGCAGCAAGTCTATAATATTTGCAGTGTTGCGGCTTCTTCTTCAGGACCTCTGCAATTCTCCCCGGCTGCTCTCATCAACTTCTGGACCAAATCCTGACTGATAGCCGTCCATTCTTGCACAATCCATGCTTGCATTTTGTCAGAATTTTTTGGTTTTTGTTTGTCCACCCATCTCTTGATTGACCACAAGTTCTCAATGGGATTAAGATCTGGGGAGTTTCCAGGCCATGGACCCAAAATCTCTATGTTTTGTTCCCTGAGCCATTTAGTTAACAGCTTTGCTTCATGGCAAGGTGCTCCATCATGCTGGAAAAGGCATTGTTGGTGGCCAAACTGCTCTTGGAGGGTTGGGAGAAGTTGCTCTTGGAGGACATTCTGGTCCCGTTCTTTATTCATGGCTGTGTTTTTAGGCAAGACTGCAGATGTGTAATCAGCCGATTACAGGACCAAGAGTCGAATCCACACCAGGTATAAGCAGTTGCTTGATAAAGGCCCATGTTAGACAATATAGGGCCGAAACGCGTTGCAGTAAAGAGTATATGTTTACTATGCCATCTACCTCTGGATGATCCCTGGTTGCATCGCTGTGTGCAAATCTGAATACTCCTGCGCTTATTATACCTGGTGTGGTCGGTGGTGATGTCCCCAAGTACAGCTGCGGAGTACATCTTTATGGTGCATATAGAGTTGTGCCTAAATTTTGCACACCCTATCCAGGTGAGTGGATCCCTGTAAGACCCTGCTACCAGGGCCGTCTTACCCATTGGGCAGGGTAGGCGGCTGCCCGGGGGCCCTTGCGTCCTAGGGGGCCCCTGCCTGGGTAAGACAGCCCTGCCGGTATTCGTAAGTTTCAATGGGCTGCGCCGCCGCAGTCCTGACGCAGGTTTAGGGCCGCAGCGGCTGCCTACCCTGTGTCCGGTCTCCGGCTGCATCTTCTCCCTCCCCCAGCTGCAGGTTAAAGGCTTCAGGCCCGCAGCGGCCGGCCGTTCCGCCCAGCAACAGGATGAGGTGATGTTTGCCTTTGTCACCGCCCCCTAGCGCAGCGTCCCTCCAGCACCTGCAGCCGCACGGCACCACCCAGCGTCAGGCGGCCAGCGTCAGCGTCAGGCCCGGAGGAGAAGGAGGGGGATGCCGACAAATGGGAATCCCAGGCGCACTGATAGCAGACAGCCCATTGGCTGTCTGCCTTGTCAACGTCTGGCACGCTGTTTCCGGCCTCCCGCGCGCTGGTGACGTCACAAGCTCGCAGCGGGGAGAAGAGGAGAAGCTGTGTGGATTGGAAAGCCGCTGCCTGGCAGAGTACTAGGTGAGTATATGGGGGTGGGGGTGTTGTCCAGCCCAGGTTAAATAACATTTATTGGTGGGGGTTCTATTAACAGTGGGGACCTTCCAGGGGGACTTTATTGGGGGGGGGGGGGGGTATGAATGGTGGGGACCTTCCATGGGGCTAACATTTATGTATTTATGGGGGAGGGGGGCTATGAATGGTGGGGACCTTCCAGGGGCATAAAATCAATGGATATATGGGGGGGGGGGGGGTTTACTATGAATGGTGGGGGCTTTCCAGGGGGATAAGTTTTATGGGGGGGGGGGCGATGAATGGTGGGGACCTTCCAGGGGCATAAGATCAATGGATTTATGGGGGGGGGGGGGTTACTATGAATGGTGGGGGCTTTCCAGGGGGATAAGATTTATGGGGGGGGGGGGCTATGAATGGTAGGGACCTTCCAGGGGCATAAGATCAATGGATTTATGGGGGGGGGGGGTTACTATGAATGGTGGGGGCTTTCCGGGGGGATAAGATTTATGGGGGGGGGGGGGTTACTATGAATGGTGGGGGCTTTTCAGGGGGATAAGATTTATGGGGGGGGGGGGGTTACTATGAATGGTGGGGACCTTCCAGGGGGATAAGATTTACGGATTTATGGGGGGTTACTATGAATGGTGGGGGCTGTCCAGGGGGATAAGCTTTATGGGGGGGGGGTTACTATGAATGGCGGGGACCTTACAGGGGGATAACATTTATGGGGGTGAATGGGTTACTATGAATGGCGGGGACCTTCCAGGGGGATAACATTTATGGGGGTGAATGGGTTACTATGAATGGTGGGGACCTTCTAGAGGGATAAGACTTATGGATTTATGGGGGGGGGGTACTATGAATGGTGGGGGCTAAGATTTATTGGGGGGGGGGGGGTTACTATGAATGGTGGGGACCTTGCAGGGGGATAACATTTATTGGGGGGGGGGGGGGGTAATATTAACAGTGGGGGCTTTCCACCAGTTTCCAGGGGGAAACATAGAGGGGGCCCATCTACTATATGGATGCACATAGGGGGTTTAACTACTATATGGGAGCACAAAGGATGTCTATACTGTATGAGCGAGAACCCTAAGATGTTTGTCTCGCAGATTCTGTGGTGACGAGTTGTGTCTGGGAAAAGATCGCCACGTGGAGAAGAAAGCGAAAAGTGAGCGACTGCCATCAGAGAAGACGTCACCTGTGAGTCATTATTAACTGCACTGCAATCACTTATATGGTGTGCAGAACCTGTGTACCATTGGTGTCTACCTCTAAATGGGTCAGTGTATGGGGATGATACTGGTATTTGTACAGTGGATGTTACTTAGTAATGGTGGTGGTGAAGAGGTTGTGATAATATTTGTTTTATGTGATGGGAATGGTCCTGGTCACGGTGAGGTGATATTTCTTTCCTATACACAGGTATTGTTCGCAATATTGTCCTTGGTGCACTGGATTTAGTCAGTAACAGTATACAGTGGTACCTTGATTTAAGAGTAACTTGGTTTAAGAGCGTTTTGGTTTAAGAACTCACAGTTTTTCAAAATGTTGACTTGGTTTAAGAGCATAGCTTTGGTGTAAGAGCTCCCTGTACTGGGTGAGAGGGGTAGTGGGGGAGGTGTGTGTGTGTGTAAAGAGAAAGAGTCAAGGAAAAGCAGCTGCACCTTCCAGTGGACAACCAGACAACATGTGACACAAAATAGGTAACCCCTGAGCTCCTTCAGCCGTGCAGAGAAATAAGTTACAACAAACACAGTAGTGACATCTAGTGGGAAAAACACCAACTACAGTAAATACCCTACATAAGTGCAATAAATGCTATATGTACAGAGATCCACAATAGTACTCTAGGAATACTGATCAGTTGACAATATGAAAAGATGAACCATCACATCTCTAAGACCCATAACTAGCCCTAACCTAGATATTAGTCTTAAAGACATGTGGCTGTGTTTGTCTTTTCATATTGTCATTAGTGATCAGTATTCTTACCTTTTCTTTTGTTCTGATTTATTTAGAGATAACAGAAATGAAGCGTAGTTTCAGGGACATGTGATGATACCATTGTTGAGGACATTCCACGAGAGGAAATATCCGAATGTGAAGTGTCAAAACAACTTGAAATCCAGGACACAGATCCAGGGTTATGGGACCTTAACAATCCCAAAACTGTAGATTACTGGATTCGAAGCGGGCCAACATCATGTCAGAATCATGATGGAAATCCTTCAAACTCACGCAGAGTATATAAAGGAGAGGGAAGAGAGAATTCTCAGACTAGATATTTATCAAAAAACATGTTTAAACGTGATCTGCGGAATGGCGAGAGTATAAAACGTGAATGGCTACTGTATTCACCATCCCAAGGCCGTGTATACTGTTTTGTATGTCGCCTGTTTTCCAAGACAGAATCTCCCTTTGCTACAGTAGGGTTTAATGATTGGAAACACAGCAATGTTATTGTACAACATGAAAATAGTGAAGAACATCACAAGTGCATGACAGCATATCTGAGTCGGCATAGAGAAAGTGGAAATGTAGATACTTTATTACTTCAAAGTATTCACTCACAGCAAGAGTATTGGCAAAAAGTGTTGACACGTGTTGTTTCTGTGATTCGCTTTCTTGCTTCCAGAGGTTTGGCATTTCGTGGAGAAAATCAAACAATTGGCTCTGCAAAAAATGGAAACTATTTAGGTATTCTAGAGCTGTTGAGTGAATTTGACCCTTTTTTAGAAGAACATCTCAAACTGCATGGGAATCGAGGAAAGGGAAACCCATCATATTTGTCGGCAAATGTTTGTGAGGAATTTATTGATATAATGGGACCCCAAGTTCTGTGTGTTATTCTTCAAGAAATAAAAGAATCTAAGTATTTTTCAATAAGTGTGGATTCTACTCCTGACATCTCACACACAGATCAGTTGACATTTACAATCCGCTATGTTCGAGGATGTGGGCCGGTAGAACGTTTCCTTAAGTTCATCCCCATATTTTCTCATGGAGCAAAGACTCTAGCAGACACTGTTGTGGATTTCCTTAATCACAACAAAATTCCACTATCAAACTGCCGTGGTCAGTCATATGACAACGCTTCAAATATGTCTGGACGTTATTCTGGATTGCAAGCGAGGATAAATCAACTGAATGAGTTTGCTATCTATGTCCCTTGTGCAGGACACAGTCTAAACTTGGTGGGAGTAAAAGCAGCAGAGTGTTGTATGCAGACTGTTAAATTCTTTGACTTTGTTCAGCATCTGTATTCCTTCTTCTCTGCCTCTACATATCGATGGAACGTTCTTTTAACATCTTTAGGAAAAGATGTTGTGGTCAAGCGTTTGTCAGACACAAGGTGGTCATCACATTATAATGCTGTTCATGCTTTATATGGTGGTTTTGAGAAAATTAAAGATGCACTGGATTCTGTATCTGCTGACACTCAACAAGAAATGAATGCAAGACGAGAGGCAGAAGGATTGAGTGGGAAAATGGAGGACCTTGAAACCATCTTCCTCACAATTCTTTGGAATGACATTCTTGAAAGAGTGGACAAAACAAGTAAAGTTTTGCAGTCAGAGGATGTAAACATACTTGTCGCCACAAATCTTCTTGAGTCTTTGAAAAGCTATCTTCAGGAAATTAGAGAAAGGTTTACAGAATATGAAGATAAATCCAGAAGTAGGTGCCCAGATTCTGATTTCAGAGAGGTAAAAAAACGGGACCGAAAACGAAGTGTTCGTCTTACTAGATATGATGGATCAGAAGAAGAAGTACTTCTCAGTAAAAGTGAGAAGTTTAAGGTGGAAACATTCCTTCCTGTTATGGACTCTCTAATTCCTGAACTGACAAAACGTGCAGAAGCTTATTCAGTGATTGGAAATCTGTTTTCTTTCTTCAGTGAATTAAAAACGATAGCTTCGGATGACTTAAACAAAAAATGCCAGGATCTTGCTAATAAATATCATGAAGACCTTGATGGCGAAGACCTTTTAAATGAATGTAGACATCTCAAGCAATACATTGCTCTTGATGAAACTTGTGATACTCTTCCTGCATTGTACAGAAAAATAATTTCAGAAAACTTGACATCTGTGTTTCCCAATGTTGAAATTGCACTCAGAGTGTTCATGTGCATGATGGTGACCAACTGTGCAGGAGAACGTTCATTTTCCAGGCTGAAACTTATCAAAAATCAGCTCCGCAGTACAATGGGGCAGCAACGTTTGAATTGGCTTTCACTCATGTGTATGGAAAATGACATCCTGAAGACAATTGACTTTAAGCCAATTATAAAGGAATTCTCTGACAAAAAATCTCGCAAATTTAGTTTGTTAAATGAAACTATAAATAAATAGGCTGCTCTGCCAAAACGTTGCACTGGTGTGAAAATAAACCCTGCAGATTGCTGTTGGAAAGCACTTCCATTGCGTTTTTTGGATACTTTGATGCCAACCTGGTCTGGTTTGGTGCGGCACGCACGGTTATTTTTTGTTTCTGTGCTGCTTACAGACTGTGTTGTGAATTAAAGTTTATGTTAACAATAATTTGTATTTTTTATTGTAAGTTATTGTACTGGCTAGGGGCGGGGTTGCAAAGATGGGGGGGGTTTGATGGCAACTGCCGCGGGGGGGGGGGGGGAGGGGCCCAATTCGCACCTCTGCCCACCAGGGGAACATAATGCTGTTAAGACGGCCCTGCCTGCTACCATTTACCTGGTCATCTTTTATCACACGAGGAAGCGCCCCCTGTCTCTCTCTTTCTCACTTTAGGCAAGACTGTGAGAGAGCCGATTCCCTTGGCTGAGAAGCAACCCCACACATGAATGGTTTCAGGATGCTTTAAAGTTGGCATGAGACAAGACTGGTGGTAGCGCTCACCTCGTCTTCTCCCAATAAGCTGTTTTCCAGATGTCCCAAACAATCGGAAAGGGGATTCACCAGAGACAATGACTTTCCCCCAGTCCTCAGCAGTCCACTCCCTGGACCTTTCCCCCAGTCCTCAGCAGTCCACTCCCTGGACCTTTCCCCCAGTCCACTCCCTGGACCTTTCCCCCAGTCCTCAGCCGTCCACTCCCTGGACCTTTCCCCCAGCCCTCAGCAGTCCGCTCCCTGGACCTTTCCCCCAGTCCTCAGCAGTCCACTCCCTGGACCTTTCCCCCAGTCCTCAGCAGTCCGCTCCCTGGACCTTTCCCCCAGTCCTCAGCAGTCCACTCCCTGAACCTTTCCCCCAGTCCTCAGCAGTCCACTCCCTGGACCTTTTGCAGAATATCAGTCTGTCCCTGATGTTTTTTCTGGAGAGAAGTGGCTCCTTTGCTTACTTAATCATGACAGATTGATCTCCAGCCCTGTCCTCATCAACACCCACACCTGTGTTAATGGAGCAATCACTGAAACGATGTTAGCTGGTCCTTGTAAGGCCGGGCTGCAATGATGTTGAAATGTGTTTTGGGGGATAAAGTTCATTTTCTAGGCAAATATTGACTGTACAAGTAATTGCTGATAAGCTGATCCCTCTGTATAACATTCTGGAGTATATGCAAATTGCCATTTTAAAACTGAAGCAGTAGACTTTGTAAAAATTAATATCTGTATCATTTTCAAAACTTTTGGCCATGACTGTATACCATACCTTACACACAGAGTTCTGGACAGGCACAGCCATTACACCCATTGTGGGGTCCTTTAGCCCTCTTGGATTTAGCATTCTCACACTGAATAAGCTATTTCCAAAGTGAGAGAATAGACAAGGTACATAGATTTACTTGGATTTAGACATAAACGTTAAAGGGGAACTCCAGGTAGAGGTTAAAAAAATTAACCTTCTGCAGAAGCAATACCTACCTGTCTATCCCAGTTTTGAAACAACAAAAAATCTATTCTTTTTTTTTGTTTTGGGGTGTGTGTGTGTGTGTGTTGTTCTGTATTGTGTGGCTGTACTTCCTGGTTGAGCAGGTTCCAGAATGCATTGCTTTCCATCAGCTGTTCATCACAGTCCTCCACCCTGCCCAAATCTGTTGCAGAACATCTAGGCTGTGTTCACACATTGCAGTTTCATTGGTTTACTGAATTATTTGCAGAACTTTATGATTTCATTGTAGTCCAACCCATATAGCACGCTGTATTCTCTACCTGTAACACCACACAGCACTATATTCTCTACCTGTAACACCACACAGCACTGTATTCTCTACCTGTAACACCACACAGCACGCTGTATTCTCTACCTGTAACACCACATAGCCCTGTATTCTCTACCTGTAACACCACACAGCACGCTGTATTCTCTACCTGTAACACCACATAGCACTGTATTCTCTACCTGTAACACCACACAGCACGCTGTATTCTCTACCTGTAACACCACACAGCGCGCTGTATTCTCTACCTGTAACACCACATAGCCCTGTATTCTCTACCTGTAACACCACACAGCACGCTGTATTCTCTACCTGTAACACCACATAGCACTGTATTCTCTACCTGTAACACCACACAGCACGCTGTATTCTCTACCTGTAACACCACATAGCACTGTATTCTCTACCTGTAACACCACACAGCACGCTGTATTCTCTACCTGTAACACCACACAGCACTGTATTCTCTACCTGTAACACCACACAGCACGCTGTATTCTCTACCTGTAACACCACACAGCGCGCTGTATTCTCTACCTGTAACACCACATAGCCCTGTATTCTCTACCTGTAACACCACACAGCACGCTGTATTCTCTACCTGTAACACCACATAGCACTGTATTCTCTACCTGTAACACCACACAGCACGCTGTATTCTCTACCTGTAACACCACACAGCGCGCTGTATTCTCTACCTGTAACACCACATAGCCCTGTATTCTCTACCTGTAACACCACACAGCACGCTGTATTCTCTACCTGTAACACCACACAGCACGCTGTATTCTCTACCTGTAACACCACATAGCCCTGTATTCTCTACCTGTAACACCACACAGCACACTGTATTCTCTACCTGTAACACCACATAGCACTGTATTCTCTACCTGTAACACCACACAGCACTGTATTCTCTACCTATAACACCACACAGGACGCTGTATTCTCTACCTGTAACACCACACAGCACTGTATTCTGTACCTGTAACACCACACAGCACGCTGTATTCTCTACCTGTAACACCACACAGCACGCTGTATTCTCTACCTGTAACACCACACAGCACGCTGTATTCTCTACCTGTAACACCACACAGCACGCTGTATTCTCTACCTGTAACACCACACAGCACACTGTATTCTCTACCTGTAACACCACACAGCACGCTGTATTCTCTACCTGTAACACCACACAGCACTGTATCCTCTACCTGTAACACCACACAGCACTGTATTCTCTACCTGTAACACCACACAGCACTGTATCCTCTACCTGTAACACCACACAGCTCTGTATTCTGTACCTGTAACACCACACAGCACGCTGTATTCTCTACCTGTAACACCACACAGCACGCTGTATTCTCTACCTGTAACACCACACAGCACACTGTATTCTCTACCTGTAACACCACACAGCACTGTATCCTCTACCTGTAACACCACACAGCACTGTATCCTCTACCTGTAACACCACATAGCACTGTATTCTCTACCTGTAACACCACACAGCACACTGTATTCTCTACCTGTAACACCACACAGCACACTGTATTCTCTACCTGTAACATGACACAGCACGCTGTATTCTCTACCTGTAACACCACACAGCACACTGTATTCTCTACCTGTAACACCACACAGCTCTGTATTCTCTACCTGTAACACCACACAGCACGCTGTATTCTCTACCTGTAACACCACACAGCACTGTATTCTGTACCTGTAACACCACACAGCACTGTATTCTGTACCTGTAACACAACACAGCACACTGTATTCTCTACCTGTAACACCACACAGCACACTGTATTCTCTACCTGTAACACCACACAGCACTGTATTCTCTACCTGTAACACCACACAGCACGCTGTATTCCCTACCTGTAACACCACACAGCACTGTATTCTCTACCTGTAACACCACACAGCACTGTATTCTCTACCTGTAACACCACACAGCACGCTGTATTCCCTACCTGTAACACCACACAGCTCTGTATTCTCTACCTGTAATACCGCACAGCACTGTATTCTCTACCTGTAACACCACACAGCACGCTGTATTCTCTACCTGTAACACCACACAGCACGCTGTATTCTCTACCTGTAACACCACACAGCACGCTGTATTCTCTACCTGTAACACCACACAGCACGCTGTATTCTCTACCTGTAACACCACACAGCACGCTGTATTCTCTACCTGTAACACCACACAGCACACTGTATTCTCTACCTGTAACACCACACAGCACGCTGTATTCTCTACCTGTAACACCACACAGCACTGTATTCTCTACCTGTAACACCACACAGCACACTGTATTCTCTACCTGTAACACCACACAGCACTGTATTCTCTACCTGTAACACCACACAGCACGCTGTATTCTCTACCTGTAACACCACACACCACACTGTATTCTCTACCTGTAACACCACACAGCAGCACTGTATTCTCTACCTGTAACACCACACAGCACTGTATTCTCTACCTGTAACACCACACAGCACCCGGTATTCTCTACCTGTAACACCACACAGGACGCTGTATTCTCTACCTGTAACACCACACAGCACTGTATTCTCTACCTGTAACACCACACAGCACGCTGTATTCTCTACCTGTAACACCACACAGCACGCTGTATTCTCTACCTGTAACACCACACAGCACGCTGTATTCTCTACCTGTAACACCACACAGCACGCTGTATTCTCTACCTGTAACACCACACAGCACGCTGTATTCTCTACCTGTAACACCACACAGCACACTGTATTCTCTACCTGTAACACCACACAGCACGCTGTATTCTCTACCTGTAACACCACACAGCACTGTATTCTCTACCTGTAACACCACACAGCACACTGTATTCTCTACCTGTAACACCACACAGCACTGTATTCTCTACCTGTAACACCACACAGCACGCTGTATTCTCTACCTGTAACACCACACACCACACTGTATTCTCTACCTGTAACACCACACAGCAGCACTGTATTCTCTACCTGTAACACCACACAGCACTGTATTCTCTACCTGTAACACCACACAGCACCCGGTATTCTTTACCTGTAACACCACACAGGACGCTGTATTCTCTACCTGTAACACCACACAGTACTGTATTCTCAACCTGTAACACCACACAGCACTGTATTCTCTACCTGTAACACCACACAGCACACTGTATTCTCTACCTGTAACACCACACAGCACTGTATTCTCTACCTGTAACACCACACAGCACGCTGTATTCTCTACCTGTAACACCACACAGCAGGCTGTATTCTCTACCTGTAACACCACACAGCACTGTATTCTCTACCTGTAACACCACACAGCACTGTATTCTCTACCTGTAACACCACACAGCACGCTGTATTCTCTACCTGTAACACCACACAGCACGCTGTATTCTTTACCTGTAACACCACACAGCACTGTATTCTCTACCTGTAACACCACACAGCACGCTGTATTCTCTACCTGTAACACCACACAGCACTGTATTCTCTACCTGTAACACCACACAGCACTGTATTCTCTACCTGTAACACCACACAGCACTGTATTCTCTACCTGTAACACCACACACCACACTGTATTCTCTACCTGTAACACCACACAGCACGCTGTATTCTCTACCTGTAACACCACACAGCACGCTGTATTCTCTACCTGTAACACCACACAGCACACTGTATTCTCTACCTGTAACACCACACAGCACGCTGTATTCTCTACCTGTAACACCACACAGCACTGTATTCTCTACCTGTAACACCACACAGCACACTGTATTCTCTACCTGTAACACCACACAGCACCCGGTATTCTCTACCTGTAACACCACACAGCACGCCAATATTGGAATAAAGTAAAGAACTTTTTTAATTTAATTTTTTTTTCTTTTCATCTCCACGCACATATTATGATCAAGCATAATTTATCTTTGAAGTTGAGCCCCACATTAGGACTTTATCCGATATCTTACATGTGATATATTGTTTATGCCTTGTTTTTTTCTCCAGGTGGGATTGGCAGTGCTGGCTCTGGGCCGTTTAGCATCATTTAATTGTGTTACTGCATCATTTTTGTGAACACGCTGCAGTACTGCAATACAACTCCAACATGTGTGAACATAGAAAACAGATGAAGATGACCAGCTCACCTGGATAGTGCACGACCAGAGGACCTTTGAATCCTGAGCACAGGAATTTGAAGAGACTTGTAGAACTTGTAGAAGTCAGCACTTGCTGGTAAAAATCTATTTAATCATCATCTTTAAAATCGTATAACAAAGTCCATAGAAAAAACATGCAGGACACACATTCTGATGCGTTTCTGGCCTCATCGGCCCTTAATCAAATTAGGGCTATGTGTGAACACAGCCCTAATTTCACTGCAGAGTTTTGCACAATCAGTGAAGTTGCAGCAGCTGCTTCTGGCTGGTTAGAGATGGTGAATCACGCAGGGGATTTGGGGATCCAGCCCCGCCTCCTGTGACATCACAACCTGCCCCGTTTCTGCATCACACACTCAATGTGAGACAGAGGAAAAGGGAGGGGGAAAGCAGTGGGAGCAGGAGACAATGTGGATTGGCACAGAGGCCAGTTTTCTTCACTTCCTGGATGTCTATCAGCTACTAGTGTGGCAGAACCACACAGATATGGTAATACATTATATAGACACAGCTATATAACTTTTAATGTACTTTCAATAGAAAACCAGTTTTCCTTATCTGAAGTTCCCCTTTAGGGTACAAACACACTTGCCGGATCCGCAGCGAGTTTCTAGCTCCGTATTCGCAGCGAGACTCGCTGCGGATCCCGTCCCTGTGTACTCAATGGCAGACAAACTCGCAGCAGGGATGTACATCCGGCTGCGACTTTGTCTGCAACCCGCCCCGTTAACCCCGTGGCCGCCGGAGACTATACACCACACGGTCCCCGTTCCAACTTGCTTCGGGGCTCCCGGTGTCTTCACGTCCCGCTCGGGCAATCGCACTGATTGTCTGCCAGTTTGTCTGCCACTGAGTACACAGGGCCGGGATCCACAGCGAGAAACTTGCTGCGGATCCGTCAAGTGTGTTTGTACCCTTAAGTTTGTACTTCCTGGAGATTAAGGACCTTCAATGGATGTCATCAACGGTCCCTAAACTCCAGGAAGGAGGGAGCTCATATTGTGGTTCAAACATTTTATTGAGTTTTCATATACAGTGGGGGGAAAAAGTATTTATAGTGCAACTTCCACCAGATGAGAGAGGCGTCTGTAATTGACACCATATGTAGACCTCAACTATGGGAGACAAAATGAGAAAACAAATCCAGAAAATCACATCGTCTGATTTTGTAAGAATTTATTTGCAAATTATGGTGGAAAATAAGTATTTGGTCAGTAACAAAACTTCATCTCAATACTTTATATACGTTATATATCCTTTGTTGGCAATGACAGTGGTCAAACGTTTTCTGTAAGTTTTCACAAGGTTGGCACACACTGTTGTTGGTATGTTGGCCCATTCCTCCATGCAGATCTCTAGAGCAGTGATGTTTTGGGGCTGTCGCTTGGCAACACGGACTTTCAACTCCCTCCAAAGGTTTTCTATATGGTTGAGATGTGGAGACTGGCTAGGCCACTCCAGGACCTTGAAATGCTTCTTACCAAGCCGCTCCTTGGTTGCCCTGGCGGTGTGCTTTGGATCATTGTCAGCCACGTTTCATCTTCAATGCCCTTGCTGATGGAAGGAGGTTTGCACTCAGTATCTCCCGATCCATGGCCCCATTCATTCTTTCATGTACCCGGATCAGTCGTCCTGGCCCCTTTGCAGAGAAACAGCCCCAAAGCATGATGTTTCCACCCCCATGGTTTACAGTAGCTATGGTGTTTGGTGGATGCAACTCAGTATTTTTTTTCCTCCAAACACGACAAGTTGTGTTTCTACCAAACAGTTCCACTTTGGTTTCATCAGACCATAGGACATTCTCCCAATACTCTTCTGGATCATCCAAATGCTCTCTAGCAAACTTCAGACGGGCTCGGACATTTACTGGCTTAAGCAGTGGGACCCGTCTGGCACTGCAGAGTCCCTGGCACTGGCGTAGTGTCTTACTAATGGTAGGCTTTGTTACATTGGTCCCAGCTCTCTGCAGTTCATTCACTAGGTCCCCCCACGGGGTTCTGGGATTTTTGCTCACCGGTCTTGTGATCATTTTGACCCCACGCGGTGAGATTTTGCGTGGAGCCCTAGATCGAGGGAGATTATCAGTGGTCTTGTATGTCTTCCATTTTCTTGTTCAAATATTTTATTGATTTTAAGGTAGCATGTACAAACATACATATCAAAATAGGTGACACAAAAGTCACAGGAAACTTAACAATCCACAAACAGACAAATAAACAAAGAAACATTATGAACCGAATCAGTTCAGGTGTAACCATACACTCAGTAACATATCAACTTAATAGATCACACTTAATTAAATAAGAATGTGGTAATATTAGAAGTGGAACATGAATAAAGAAAGGCTGAGTATACTTAGTAAATGATTATGTGGCTAGATCATTATGTACTACATTAAGGGGTGGATAGGCCTTGAAACCGCAACCAATGTCCCCATCTCAGCGAAAAGGAGGAATTATTGGGGTTGTTCCTCTTTTCCACCATATGTTCCATGATGCAGTTGTGCTGGACCGTTTGCATAATTTCCGGTATGGTGGGAAGGAGCACCGATTTCCAATTTTGAGCGATCTTCGTTCTGGTGACCACTAATATGTGAAAAATAATAGTCCTCTCATCTATGGGGAAGTCTAGGAGATCAATCGATAATAGGGCTATGCCTGAGTTCCAGGGAGGGACATAGGCCACAATCATGCCTATTAGCTCGTGAACCTTTTTCCACAGTTGCGCTACAGGGGCACAATCCCACCAAATATGTTGTAGAGTACCTACTGCTGTGTGGCATCTCCAGCACATACGAGAAGTTCTGGGATATATCTTAGCCAATCTATATGGTGTAAGGTACCATCGGTACATAAGCTTCCTGGAGGCTTCTAAGTGATTAGAGCATTTAGAAAGAGTATAGGGGATTTTATAGGTGGCTTCCCACTGATCATTCGTAAACTTGGTTCCCAAGTTTTCCTCCCATTTTTGCATGAAGGTTAGATTGGTAGATGAGCAACCTAGGAGGGCTTTATATGCCATTGAAATCCCTTTAGAGAATCGTGTAGTGTCATAGAAAAATCGCTCAAAACTGGGAGCCAGGGAGGCCTCCTCCGGTGGTAGGCTACCCGCCATATGCCTCACTTGCAAGTATTTGTAGAATTCTTTAGATGATAAGTTGTAATTTTGTGATATGTGTAGAAACGAGTCCATAACATTCCCCTCATACAGTTGTCCCAATGTTATTATACCCTTATCCCTCCATGCTCTTAAATCGAGGCCTGGGACGTACCGTTGGATTACTTCTAGCGGCAGCTTCTTATATTTCGGGGGGAGAATTTTATACTGGAAGGCTATCAATTTCCAGACCGACAGAGCTGCCAATATCGTGGGGGAGGAATTCTTCAGGGTGGCTATAATTGTATTACCAGGGAGCAGGGATAACCACAGCAAGTCCATAAGAGACTTAGCTTTGGAGATAGATAGTTCCATATCCACCCAATGTTTCACCGTAGGTCCCAACAGCCAAGATTTAATTTGGTCCACAATAGAGGCATAGTGGTAGTATTTAATCATTGGACATCCAAGCCCACCCTCAGACATAGGCAGGCACATAATAGAGGATTTAACCCTGGCCTTTTGTCCTTTCCACACGAAGGAATTAATGATTTTTTGTAGTCTATTAATTATGTACAAAGGGAAAGATACTGGCAAGTTCCTGAAATAGTAAAGTATTTTAGGCAATATCATCATTTTTGCCGCCGCTATGCGGCCCACCCATGACAAAGGAAGATGTTTGTAGGTATCTATTTCTTTAGATATTATTGCTATTAAAGTAGTACTATTGACCGGTATTAATTTCTTTAAAGGATATGTAAGAATAATCCCTAGATATGGAATTTGGCCGTCTGTCCATTTATACGGGTACATATTTTGCAGTTGGGATCTTTGGGCAGCGGGGATTCCCATGTTTAGTATCAGTGATTTGGAGGCATTAATCTTATAGTAGCTCGCTTCTCCAAACTCACGCAATATTTGGTCTATTGCAGCCAGAGACTGTACAGGAGATGACACACTGATAATTACATCATCCGCGAAGAGACCAATGCGGTGGTCCGTGGAGTCTATTGGGATGCCCTTTATGTCCGGAGAGGACCGTATCAGATAGGCTAAGGGTTCCATAACTAGCGTGAATATCATAGGGGACAGGGGGCACCCCTGGCGAGTGCCATTGGTTATATTAAATTCTCTGGAAAGGGTGCCAGAAGAAAGGACCTTTGCGGTGGGCAGAGTGTATAGAGCCATGACTGCTGTTAAGAATGGGCCTGTCAGTCCAAATCTCTCCAATACCCCCCTCAGGTAACCCCAATGAACCTGGTCGAACGCCTTCTCCGCATCCAGTGTGAGAAGCAGAGAAGGCGTTCGCCGGGCCTCAACCAAAGCAATGATATTAAGGAACCTACGAGTTCCGTCCAGGGTCTGACGGCCATGTACGAACCCCACTTGGTCCCTATGGATAATCTGAGGGAGAATCGCCGCCAGGCGAAGGGCTAATAATGTAGAGTACACTTTTAAGTCTGCATTGAGCAGAGAGATTGGTCGGAAGTGGGCTGGGGTATCTGGGGATTTTCCCGGTTTGGGCAAAGCAACTATTACCGCAGATAGCATCTCTTTCGGAAATGTTCCAGTGGACATTATAGAGTTGAAAGCTCTAGATAGGTAGGGGGTTAATTTGCTAGCATACATTTTGTATAGTTCGTTGGATAGACCGTCAGGCCCTGGCGCTTTGTTTGTTTTCAAAGTTTTGAGAACCATGCCCATCTCCTGTTCTGTAACAGGTAGAGAGAGTTCCTCCAACTGTTGAGGAGTCACCCTAGGAAGGTTACATCTATCTAACAAGGTGGTTATCAAAGATGGTGTAGGTTGGGAGGTATGAGGATCTGTGGCCAAATTATAAAGAGATTCATAAAAGTCGGCCAAGGTGTCTGAGATGCCTTTAGGATCCGATATTCTTGTCTGGTTAGGAGAGAAGATATATGGGATTCTAGACTTGGCACTTCGTTGCTTAAGAAGCCTAGCGAGCATAGAGCCCGATTTGTTGCTCTGTGAATAGTATGAGACTTTAAGCCTCCTCAAGGCTAATTCATGCTTATAAAGATTAATTTCTCGTAATTCAGCTGTCAGCTTGGAGATGGCTTGTAGCGTAGCGAGAGAAAAGGCCGCTTTATTCCTCCTATGTAAGGTGGCTATCTGAGTTTGCAATTCAATCGTGCGCCGTGTCCGTATTTTTTTCTCATGTGACGATTGTTTAATAAAATGGCCCCTTATCGTCGCTTTATATGCACACCAAAGCGTTACGTCACCAACCATACCATTGTCATTAAACGAGAAATAATCTGAAATAGCTTTATCGGTATCTGTAGTATATTTAGGATGTTTAAGTATATAATTGTTAAGTCGCCACGGGGAGTCTCTAGGGCTGCTGAAATTTTCTTGGATCTTAATCGCTATGGGGGAGTGGTCAGTCCATGTGATGGTACCAATCGTAGAGGAGTCTATCCTGTAAAGCAAATACTGGTCAACTAGGAAAAAATCTATCCTAGAATACCGTTGGTGGGGGTGGGAGTAAAAAGTAAAATCCGACTCTGTCGGGTGTTGTGCCCGCCATACATCAAATAATGCATGTTTATGAAAAAGATCAGCCAATGGGGAGGAGGGCGGATGAGGACCAGGGTTGGTGGAGTCTACATTGGGCCAAATGGTTTTGTTAAAGTCTCCCACGACTATTAAGGAGCCATGTTTTATCGGTGACAATGCTCGGAATACTCGTCTGAGAAAGGGAAGTTGGTTCCTATTAGGACCATATAGGGACACTATCGTGTAGGGGGCGTTATTGATTTGGCATACTAGGATCACATACCGGCCTGCATCATCTAAGATTTGGTGCTGTACCGAAAAAGCTACAGAGTCTCTGACAAGAATGGCTACGCCTCCTTTCTTATTCAAGGCCGCAGATAAGTATATATGGGGGTATCGTTTGTGACGCAACCTGTGGGCATCGGATGAATTTAAGTGCGTTTCCTGAACACAAAGAACATCGGCACACGACTGAGCCGCCTCTTTCCATAATTGAGACCTCTTAAAAGGGGAGTTAAGCCCTTTGGCATTGACAGAAATTATATTAAGTACCATTTTCAACCCCTGGTAGAATTGCTATAAGCCTATCTAGGAGGCTCATTTTTACACCTCTGCTGACTACCTTAGGCTCTAAACAATATGCATTATAGTCTAGCCGAACTCTCATTACCATCAATAGCGAGCTGTGCTGCCATTTCTCCTGTTCCTTGTTACATCGTGTGACCATTATAAGAGGAACATAACAAAACAAAATAAACCATAACATAACCATACAAGAGCAGAAACAAATATGAGAGAATGAGGTAAGAAGTGAGTATTTTCACTTCTTCAGGGGGGGGATCGGGAGTAAGTACCAGATAAATCGTGTGCCAGCGTCGGCAAGTGTATGGTCTACGCTGGGAACCCCCTTGGTATGTCAGCACATTCATTTGCTGGGATGAGCAGGCAGCAGCCTTTGAGGATGAGCAGATCGAGGTTTCGTGCGGGTAACTGTGTGCCATTCAGGAGAAATTGGAGCTGGACGTGGCCTCTTGTTAGCGTTCATGATAGGGGATGGAGGTCGCAAGTTCCATTCTGCACATAGTGCCATAGCTGCGTCAGGCGTTTGGGCAACCACTCTGGCGCCATCTTTTGTTATCAGCAGCTTCGTTGGGTATCCCCAGCGGTATTGTATAGCATTCGCTCTAAGGGTAGCTGTGCTCGTGGCAAAGGCCCTGCGTCTAGCCAGGGTGGCTGCTGATAAGTCCGCGTAAACAGATATATGCTTGAAACGCTCTGGAAGCATCGGATCATTCCTCATTCTTGCCATAACGGCTTCCTTCACATGGAAAAAGTGTATGCGCAGAATGACATCTCTTGGTATGTCTGCTGGCAGGTTTTTCGGTTTTGGTAGGCGGTGGATCCTATCCACTGTTAGGTCTAGTCGTGAGGCGTTAGGCAGCAGGCATGCCAGAAAATCAGTCGCAAACTCCATCAGCATATCATTCCTCACTGATTCCGGAACGCCTCTGAGCCGGACATTGTTCCTACGTGCCCTATCCTCCATGTCTGCCATTTTTAATTTTATAGACTCTATGTCTGCTTCCATATCGTGGGACATATCCACATGGTCATTGTGAGCTGATGTCATTTCACTCACTCTATTTTCTATATGGGAAGTGCGGTCACCCAGGGCTGTTATATCCTTTTGCACACTGGAGATCAGCTTTTCTATAGTCTGTTGGAAGGATGACTTAAGTTCTCCCAGCAGCAGTCTCATAGTAGTGAGGGTGATAGGGGCTTCTGGCTGCCCTGAGCCGTCATTGCGGCCCGCAGAGCTGGGGAGCTGGGCCCCTGAGGACTGTTTCCAAGAGAGAGGTGTCGGAGGTAGGGATGGGGCATCCAGGTCTAACAGGTCTGCATGTAGCACACTGCGGGACAGCGAGTCTGTAGTAGGGGATAGCTGTGCTGCCGCAGCTCCGCCATTTTCTATGTCCCCACTGTGAGAGGATTCGCTGGAGGGCGAGACCGCCAGGGCTAGCAGTGTGCCCGGTGGGCTTAACGCATTCCCTACCTCGTGCTGTGGTGGATGATGAGCCGGCAAATCCTTTGTTGAGTCAGCAGGAGATGGCAGTGGCTGTGCGGTGCTCATGTGGTGCGCGGCCCGTGAGGAGACGGCGCCATCTTGGCTTGGATCTCCGGCGCTCAGAAACCGGGCCAGCTTCATCGCCGCTCTCTTTTTCCGACCTCCGGTCATGTCGGTAGGATGAGGGTACTATTACGGCCGCCTAGAGAATCTTTTAGACGTCTGGGGTTCGCTTTTTTTAGCCGCTGAGCCGATCTCTGGCAGGAGCGAAGGCACTATGCGTCTTCCTCCATGCAGCGCTAGCCACGCCCCCCGTATGTCTTCCATTTTCTAATTATTGCTCCCACAGTTGATTTCTTCACTCCAAGCTGGTTGCCTATTGCAGATTCAGTCTTCCCAGCCTGGTGCAGGGCTACAATTTTGTTTCTGGTGTCCTTTGACAGCTCTTTGGTCTTCACCATAGTGGAGTTTGGAGTCTGACTGTTTGAGGGTGTGCACAGGTGTCTTTTTATACTGATAACAAGTTTAAACAGGTGCGATTACTACAGGTAATGAGTGGAGGAAAGAGGAGACTCTTAAAGAAGAAGTTACAGGTCTGTGAGAGCCAGAAATCTTGATTGTTTGTAGGTGACCAAATACTTATTTTCCACCATAATTTGCAAATAAATTCTTACAAAATCAGACAATGTGATTTTTGGGATTTGTTTTCTCATTTTGTCTCGCATAGCTGAGGTCTACCTATGATGTAAATTACAGACGCCTCTCATCTTTTTAAGTGGGAGAACTTGCACTATTGGTGACTGACTAAATCCTTTTTTTCACCACTGTAATATAACATTTGTATAGAAGAAAAGTATCAGTAGCAGTATAAGTTCAGGAATATACATAGCTAATAAAACAAGGCCGATAATAACTAAATCTTACTCCACATATACATGGAGGGAGCTCATATAGATAATGCAGAGATGCTAGTATGAGTGTAGTCTCTGCTTGGACTCCCTGATGTGTGCCGATGTACGCTGATGCTGTATTCAAATAACAATGGCCTCTGAGAAGCCATTATTAGTTGAATTACATTGTATGTTGGGGGACCATTGTATATAATCATTAGCATATGTAAACAAAATGGCTGAAATAACAGGTTCTACTTCATTTATTTTACATACTAGAAACAAGAACCATGTTTATTAACTCTTTGTAGACAAACATAAAAATACAACTACAAATGTAAAGCATTATCCAGGATTAATGATCACAGTTTCTTCCAAAAACAGCACCACCCCTGATCTGCAAAACCACGTCCAAATTTAGGAAAGGATTTGTGCTGTTTTTAGAAGAAAGCATCCATATTTTTCTAAGCCTGTAGAACACAGTTATACTACTGTATGTTTCAAATTGTGCAGTTTTGAATTTTTACACTCAAAAATAAAAGATCTTCAAGATAAACATTCGCTATGGTTAAAGATTTCACAGTCGGATACAAGTAAACCTGCAAGCATGTGTTTTGGTGTTTCGGACCCTCTTACTTTCAGCATGTAGCATGCATTCTCTACTTTCAACAAACTCTGCTTCAATGTGTATAATTTACGAGAAATTTCATAGGATCCAGAATTACCGATAAAAGAAAATCCATCAAAAATTTCACGCAAGAACTGAGAAAGTTGAAAAGGGGTATTCAGGTCTCCATTTCCAACGCTACCTATGCAGAAACGCATAAGTTCTCCGGTGAGATCAGCTACTCCAAGCAGGTAATCCACAGGAGTTATCTGAAAACTGACGCCTTCTGGGTACGGTCGGTCTTTGCCAGTTCCATCAATGTTGTGCTAAGAAAAACAAGAAGATGAAAACATTAACAGTTATTCTGAAATGGAACAGATTGGGTAACATTTACAATTCAGTTACACCAGGGGTCAGAATAAGGCCCTCTTATTACTTTGTAGAATGTAAGATAACATTAAATGGGTACTCTGGGCAGTAGGCCTTTTTTTCAGTCTAGCTGGAGAGGGGGTGGGTGAAAATAATGAAGTCCACTTACCTCCCTGGCTCCCGCATCACACTGCTCTGGTCCCCTGGTCTACAGCCGCTAACGTTTGAGATGTGACATCTTAGGCCTGCTCAGCCATTCAGCAGCTGTATCAGAGTCCTGCCTCTTCTGCTGAATGGCTGAGATGTTACATTGGATCCGGGGAGGTAAATGAACATAATTTTTTAAGTCTTAGGTGGGGAAAACAAAAAAAAAAAGAAGTTTTAGGCATGGTCTATACGTTGAATGGCTCTTCATCCCCTAAGGCATGAATAGGGAACCATCATGCCTCCAGCAGTGGCTAACGTACAATCACTCAACCAGTTGGCACCCACTGATGACATATCAGTGTGCCCAAACTAGTCAGGAGATAAAGAGGTAGTCAGGTAAAGAGGGAAGACAGTGGTTTAGGGCCTATGGCACCCAGGAGCAGGAAGCAGATGTGGTTTTATACCAAAAATATCCCTTCAGGGCTGAGTGGCCAGACACACAATGTAGATATGCACGTTATTTGTTGACTCACTGCGCTCTGTTTAGGCACTTTACTCATAGCACTGTTATTAGAATACACTCCAGCCAGTCTGTAGTCCTGGATTGGTGATCACAGAATCCAAGCTCCACACAGGACCAGGATCCTTGGACATGGTCATTCTCCTGTGTGTCTCTGACATTTGAAGAACCAATCGCCCAAGAGCTTTTGGCAAGACTAGAGTTCCCTTGGAGTCCCAACCGCTGTTCAGCCAGGATGTTGAGGAATTTGAAGATAGTCAGCGGTTGGAAGGCAGCATTGAGCTCCAGAACAATGTTCGGCCTGAAAGCAGTCAGGAGAGCCAGGGTGGGGCACCAAGTACTGGATCTATGGGAAGATATTGCCAACCACCAGAGGACCCCAGCAGTGGCAGTGAAACACACATTGATGATTACGATTATGTGGTAGACCGCACATGGCATCCAAGGCAACATGTGGCATCATCATCAGGGGACGAAGGTGTCGTTGTTCCAACAAACCAGCGTCACGCCAGAACTGGAAGTTCCCAAGCCAAAAGGAGGAGGGGTACACTGCCAGCTAGTTGGCAGACTAGCTTTCAGAAAGGCCCAGGCACGCAATGAGTATCCCCAGGCAGCAGCGACAACAAAAGGCCAGTATGGATTTCAGCTGCAACTAGAAGCAAAAAAAACTTCCTCCTTTCTGGGGCAGTTTTTCTCAGTGGACAGTGCTAAAAATGAATCCATATGCATCCTCTATGATCTAAGGGTGAGTCATGGGAAGGGTGAAAACTAAGGCACCACTTCTATGTGAAAGCACATGGAACCCCACCATCTTGCCGCTTGTTACCAAATGCAATGCCCATAGTGTGGACGAATGAAACACATGCGTATATCTCCACACCAGCTTAATGGCTCCAAAGTGCACTGCGCAACCCAAGCCCCAAGATGAAGGATCATCCAGAAACAAAGCACCACCACTATGGTTCACAAAGAGGACATTTCCATTATTGTTAACAGCAGCCGTGGGGTTTAATCCCTAGAACTTGTGCCAAGATATAATACTATTACTGGGCGATTACTGTTCTTGAGGTTATGATATTGTGTTCTAGGTCCTGTAGGGTCAGTTACACTGTGGCTTATGTGACCAAACCAAACCTGTTACAGGGAAAGTAAGGTATAAATAAATCCTATGCCTGTCTTCGGGCCTGGGAAGTGCCTGACACTGCTGTTTCCACTACTTCCTGCTTCCACCATCAGCGGGCTGTTCTAGGTCTGTGAGGTCCCTGACAACACTGTCACCATTATTTCCTGCTTCCACCATCACCTGACTATTCTAGGTCTGTGAGGTCCCTGACACTGTCGTCACCATTACTTCCTGCTTCCACCATCACAGGATGTTCTAGGTCTGTGAGGTCCCTGACACTGTCGTCACCATTACTTCCTGCTTCCACCATCACCGGATGTTCTAGGTCTGTGAGGTCCCTGACAACACTGTCATCATTACTTCCTGCCTCCACCATCACCTGACTATTCTAGGCCTGTGGGGTCCCCGAAACCGCTGTCACAGTTCTTCCTTCTTCCACCACCACTGGATGTTTTAGGCCTGTGGGGTCCCTGACAACACTGTCACCATTACTTCCTACTTCCGACAGTAATGCTCGGTAAGGGTTTGATCACACAGATAGTTGAAACCACAGTTTTGCCACAGTTTTTGATGCGTTTTGTGGGACATTAAAATGTTTTGGTTTTTTTTTTTGCAGCAAACCTTAATTTTGGGGGAAAATTTGGCAAAACAAATTTCTAAAAAGTTTGTTAATCTGTAGAAATAATCTGTCTTTCAAATGACACATAAGGGAAAAAAACCCTGACATTCACATTTGTTTTACCTGTTTTGCGTTCATTTTCTTCTAACACTGTGGGTTTAAAATACTCCTTACTGGGTCTAGTTTCTAAAATAGGGTCATTTGTGTGAGCTCAATACCTCTCTAAATACACAATGGGACTGTTTTGGGTCCAGTCGTGTGTCCAGTCATTGACTTAGGGCCACAACCGGAAGATTTCTGGTCACAGGAGAAATGGGGTGATAAAGTATGGGGTGTTTGGGAGGGAGGGGGGGGGTTGCATGTTACAGGAGTAATGTGTCTTTGTTTCACCTTCTTTATCTTAATTTTGTCCAAAGGTTAACATAATGCCTACAGCCCTATATGAATTCCTTATGGGTCTAGTTTCCAAAATGGGTAATTTCTGAAAAAATGGAATGGGCGTTCCCTTTGCTGGTATGCCACACCCCCTTACACTGCATGAGGGAAGCCCTGCCCCCACTCTCCATCCTCTGGCCATGTCCAGCCTACATAACTAAGCCCGCTCACACTTCTGCTGAATTATCATGTATTTGACAGATTTTCAAGCAGAAAGGAGACTCCACTAAGATTTATACACCTAATGTGAGTATTATAGGGTTTTTTTTTACCTGGAGAAAACTAAGAAGTATTTTTAATCCACATTGTGCAGCAATGTATGTTCCTCGCCAGCCCCGGTACTATGGACCTCTGTGATCGCACCACAGAGTGATCGCACCGCAGAGTAGCTCCCATCCCTCCTATTATGCACTGAGGAGCTTCCAGAATGTGGGGCCATTGTGTATCTAGACATAACATAACTGTGGGCCCAGCTTTACACAGTTTTGCTTTGCAATATCTGAACTAATATATGTTGTTAATTTGCTGCTCACCAGAACAACCAATTGCTGTAGAAGTGACCGCCTCCACCCAAGGCAGAAAGTAAAAGTGGTCGGCTGTAGCTGAAGGTGTAAGTTGGGCACATAAAAGTACCCCTCTAAAGTCCAAAAGGGCTCAGTCACTTAGGGGTTAAGTATTGCATGTGCTTCTGCCTCGCTGCACGATGCAGACACCAGATGTCTGCAAACATAAAAGACTGCTCTATAACTTAAATGGCAGAATAATAAAACTGGGCAATATGTAAACACAATAATCCCTCAGTATCCTAACAAAATCAGGGGAGATAGAGGAATAGTTCAGCCCACAGTTACTGAGGTGTTCGGACACCAAGGTTACAGGAGCAGGGATTCCCCTCATGATGACAGGAATCCCTGCTCTAAACTGGTGGGCAGCAACCAGAGAGGGGATCCCCGACAGGCATGTCTGGTGACCAGGAACTCCTGCACAGTTGGTCGGTGTGCTCAGTAGACATGCCAGCCACCTGGGGAGGAAGGACGTCACTGTGCAGGAGCTCTAGGGCTGCACTCCTTCTCCTCCTGCACCAAATGGACCACTGGACTGCTGGTACAGTAGTACGAAGATCTGCTAGGTGTTGGGGGATTCTGTTGTCTAGTGTACAGTATTGGGGGGAGACACAATCTCTATGCAAAGTGACATCCTCCTGCTCCAGGCGGCCGTCATGTCTCCCATGCAGCTAAGTGCACCCAGGGCTGCTGGTAGTATAAAGTATATGGGGGGGGGGACTTAGGGGAAGCTGTGGGTGATGCAAGGGTATTGGGGGTGACCAGAGCTCCTGCACAGTGACATCAACCTGCACCGGCCCCTGGAGAGGGAGGACATGACTGTGCAGAAGCTCTGGGGCTGCTCTCCTTCTCCTCCTGAACTGCCGGTAGTATAAAGTATATTGGGGAATGCACTTAGGGAAAGCTGTGGGGGATGCCAGGGTATTGGGGGTGACCAATCAAATCCATCAAATTTTCCAGCTCTTGCACAGTGACATCAACCTGCACCGGCCGCCTGGAGAAGGAGGACATCACTGTGCAGAAGCTCTGGGGCTGCTCTCCTTCTCATCCTGAACTGCCGGTAGTATAAAGTATATTGGGGGTACACTTGGTGGATGCTGTGAGGGATGCCAGGGTATTGAGGGTGGCCTGAGCTCTTGCACAGTGACATCTCCTATGCAGCTGAGTGCACTGGCCACCTGGAGAGGGAGGACATCCCTGTGCAGGAGCTCCGGGTCACCAGCAGGTAGCCCCTCTCTGCCACCCATCAGTTTAGAGTGGAGATTCCAATCATTATGATGGGAATTCCCACTGATTTACAGTAAGTAAAGATGCATGATGTCCCGCTACTTCCATTCTGTGGGCCAAGCGCTCTGCACATTTACATTGTTCCCTATGGGAAGACACTGTTTGGACGGCTGTTTCAGAGGCAGCTGTGTTCAAGAACAGAAGTATTACTGTATTAGAGTGGTGACCAATGTTTTTGGTATTATAGGAAACCATTTCTAGCCATTTAAACAATTCTTACTTGACGATCCATTGTTTTCAAACATCACACAACAATAGCTACTTACAGCATAACCTCCGTCTGGAAACCGAAGCTGATGGTTCATATCTGAAAGGCTCAGAAGTTTTCTGCTGGTAATAAAATGCTGAAATGTGACAGCTTCAACGTATTCTTGAATTCCTACAAAAAAAGAGGGAAACAATTAATGATACATTATATCTAGAGTCATTTATTACATATTATATATAAGGCATTATTACATATTATATATAACATATAAGGCATTATTACATATTATAAGGCATTATTACATATTATATATAACATATAAGGCATTATTACATATTATATTATTACATATTACATATAACATATAAGGCATTATTACATATTATATATAACATATAAGGCATTATTACATATTATATATAAGGCATTATTACATATTATATATAAGGCATTATTACATATTATATAAGGCATTATTACATATTATATATTAGGCATTATTATATATTATATATAAGGCATTATTACATATTATACATTACATATAAGGCATTAGTACATATATTACGGTAATGACAGAATAATGTGATAGTGAGGTGAAGCATACATGTTTGGTCTTCTAACCATGTGTTGTGGTATTGTGTCTTTCTTAGTGTCGAGCGGACGTGTCAAACTGTTTGGGTTCTGCAACGTCCTCTGAACCTAAACGCTTGGCATATGACTCTCGGCGGCTGGAGAAGCTCTAAGGCTGCCAGGAAACCATCCATCAAATTTTCCAGGACTCCTTAGGGCGGCATCCAACTTTTCCAACCACCGGGAATCACATGCCAAGCGTTTCGGTTCAGAACAGTTTGTCAGGTCCCCTCAACACTAGTATTTCCTGCAGCTGACCCTCACGTCATCTTTTTCTTTGTCATTAAAACCTTCATAACCGCCATACAGCTATATACATTGCTACTGTAGATGCCCTGTGCAGTAGGAACATATACAGACGTTCCTGTCATGAACAGGCATCAAGGTGAGCAGCACACATCAGTGTCCCCGGAGCCAGAGGAAGCGCCATCAAACAGCTGCCTGTCATTAACCTCTTAGACTTCCTATAGATTGTGGCGTCTGTGACAGGATGAGCTATGCTGTGGGGTCCCGATCACTTTCCCTGACAGGCGGAGGAGAAATACTCCATCTTGCTGGATTAGAAATCCAGACTCTGCACTCTCTATGAGAAGATGACCGATAGTACTGATCAGTAAATGCAACCCAATGAATACAGATACAAGTCCACCAGGGAGACTGATAAGGTTAAAAAAAAAAAAAAAATCACCTCCTTTCCTATTATTTTCTCTTTTCACCCCCAAAAATAAAATAAACAAACATATTATATATCGAAGTGTGCAGGATTCTCCGATTAAAATAACAATATTCTTCCTGCACGGTGAATGAGGGAAATGAAGAGGGAAAGAACACCAGTATTGCTGATTGCTTAAAATTTTGTCAGAAAAAAAATGATCAAACAGTGATTTTTCTTTTACACCAATAAAAACTATAGATCATGGCAAATGTAAAATGTAACTCCAGCCTGCCCCATAGGTGGAAAAATAATAGCGTTGTGGCTTTTAGAAGGCGAGGAGGATAGCGCTGTGACCTGGACATCCGGCCATCAATGAGCTTTGGCCATGAAGGGGTTAAAGAATTTTCATAAACTCAAGAGAATGGTCAGTGATGTGTATAATAAAGACCGGACACCATATGGCCCAGGTAAATTTTCTTTCCTAAGGTTTTTTTTATGATAGAAGACCTCACTCCTTTCTACAGGATAGGAAAAATGGGAGAAAGCTGCCTGGTGCCGCACAACAGTGACGGATATCTGACTCCATTCATTGTGATATGTAACTGCAGCTCAGCTCCCATTCAAGTGACCAGGGGCTGAGTTGCAGTTACAGCTGTGCATCACTATGGGCAAAATGTATCAGGTTGTTATGGGAGCCATGGTGCCAGGCAGTAATAGGCTGCGGCTCATTGAGGGTTAACTCCCTGGTTGTGCTGGGTAGCTGGCAGGAAGGCGGGGGTGGGAGGGGAGGAGGCACCATTGGAACACTTACAGTACAAAAACAAATACAATAGCTTAACCTCAGATCAACGAGGAGAGAGAGTGGCAGCGCACAGATATGGGAGAATTCAAGTGTCAGCTGAAGCAGCAGATCTCCTATAGCTGGTCACCACTCTGTCTCCTCTGGCCGGGGTGGCTTCCCGAGTTTGGCGCAGGCCCCTGCCGGATCAGCAGGCAGCACTGGATGATGGAGGTCGATCAGTGGCAGCCTGAGGTATGCTACTTGGGGCTCGGGCAGGCCAACAGCGGTGTCCTTCCTTGGCAGGGAGAAGCAGAGGAGGCAGGAGCGGCTGCAGGAGAATGATTGGTGGTGGCTGGAGGAGGCTTCCTGAGGTTGGGGCAAGGCCTGAAGCGGTGAAGCAGGTTATTGAACCTGGCACAAATCAGCAGCAGTAGTGGCCAGCGTGGGAGGTGGCAGCCTAGGAAAGAGTCCCCGAAGCTCAGGCAGGCTAGCGGTGATGTCCCCAGCAGTGGGGAGAGGTAAGAGCGGCAAATGTCAGTGTTTGGCATCGGCATATTTACATTATTCCACCCATTTTGGTGTCTAATAAAAGGAAAAATATGGTAAATAGCAGAAAATGGCTAAATCTTCGTTAAAAAAACAAACAAACAGCTCAGTAAGGACACTGACGCTGGCCCCTATATCTGCGGATGTTATTGCATCCAGATACCACAGGGTTCAAAGGATAAATAAGTGAGCGGTATTTCTCTGTCCAATGATGGCGCTCCCTGCTCCCTTGTTGCTGACTGGGCTGCACCGCTACATATTATTCTGAAACAACGTCTATAACAGCAATTTACAGGGAATCAATATAAAGACCGAATCCCTACCGTCAATGCAAACCATGTAAAGTACTGACCGGATGTAAAAGCGCGGTGATACTGATAGAGATCCTCATTTACTAACTCGTTTGCCAAGTGCCGTATTTTCCCCCGAATTTCATCTAATTTGCATTTTGCTTCTTTCAGAACTTCATCTTTATTAGGTTTACTGTAATGAAGAGCAACAAAGCAGATATAGAAGAAATGAAAACACATTACAGATAGGATATACACATACAAATAGGATATACACATATAAATAGGATATACACATAGACTGAGAGTCCGTCCAGTGTTCCTCCTACAGGACCCTACTGTGCTGATCCGGAGGAGGAGTAGGAAACCTCCATGAGGCTAACCCTAACCCTTCCCGACTCCACTATGGTGATCAGAATAATCCCTGGTTCAGCGTCCTATCACATGTCATCTAGTGCCCATAACCTCTAACAGCATATTTATAGAGAAGCTTCCAGGCCTCCCCTGTACTTATATAATTGATCAGCCATGACAGCATCATGTGGCCAAGAGCTCCATAGTGTCACTGCTCCAAAGTGGTATACACAGAGAAACGCATACCAAAAGGTAAAACAAATCAGACAGCTATCCAAGTCATACAGCATTATACAGCAAAATATAGGTAACACTTTTCACAAAAAGGTTAGGCAAACACAAAAAAGGAGCGAGGTCATAGGTCTACAGCTTCCCGCATTGTCATCATGACAATGATACAAAACTCAGATCTCAAGAGATCGTCAAGAGAAGGTGTTTCGGCATCCCAGGGCGACACATTCAGATAGGATCGGGTAGGTCTTGGGGGGAAATCATCGTCTGTGGCGACTGACACCACGCGTCCCAGATCTTGTAAAATTTGGTGGGGCATTTGCGGTGTTTATAAATAATCCGCTCGTACACTAGGGCTGAGTTAACTAGTGTTATCCACGTTGCAACCGTGGGGGGCCTTCTGTCGATCCACCGTAGCGCGATCGCTTTCCTGGCAAGGAATAAAGTTTCCCTGAGAAAAATCACCCTATGATGCGTCCACACCTCCTCGCACAAGGCTCCAAACAGGCACACCGTAGGGTCAAGGGGCACCTGCATGGGACACATCTCCGTAAGCACCCGAACCACCTCCTGCCAGAATAACCGAATGTGGGGACAATCCCAGATCATGTGCCAAAAGTCAGCTGGGGCAAATTGACACTTAGGACACGATGGAGCCGGGATTCTGCCCATTCTATGAAGACGCACCGGCGTCAGGTAGCTCTGGTGTACTATGTATAGTTGTGTGAGTCTGTTATTTATAGAAGGAGACACATGCGTATGGGATTCCAACATAACGTCATAGGTTTCATCGGACATAAATGGAATGTGTTCCTTCCATCTATCCACTGCAGGAAGTGGAGTATTGGCTGCCTTGTGTCGGATGAGGTGCGAGTAAAGCAAGGAAATTAGTCCCCCAGGGCCCTGAGAGCGAATGATACCAATTAACGGATATAAAGATTAGTGTCACTGCTCTTACAGTAAAGAATATAGAGAGTTCCATAGTCTCACTGCTCTCACAGTAAAGAATATAGAGAGTTCCATTATAGGAGGATAATATAACACTACAGGGGAGGAGGATAATTTATTACTTCAGGGGAGGATAATATAACACTACAAGGGAGGATAATAGAATATTACATTACATTGTCACTAAGCTCCACCCACCCTTTTAGACTTGGCGTGGGTGGAGCCAACACATTTGCCTGCAATCTTTCACACCAAACTGCAAGTAGAGGATTGTTGTACCGTGTTATCCATAGAAATCAGTAGAAAAGAGAAGAAATCAGGCGATACCTTTTACAGGCTAACTGAGTATATGTGAGTGTAAGCTTTGGGGAGTCTAGCCCCCTCATCAGACATGATGTTATACAGAACTGATCACATACGTATATATACACACAGGGTCTGCTATATATACACACACACACACACACACACACACACACACAGAGTCTGCTATATATACACACAGGGACTGATTATATATATATATATATACTAGGGCTGGGCGATATTGGCCTAAATCAATATCGCGGTTTATCGCATATGTAGCTGCGGTAACGATAATTGGACGATAACTATGACACGCCCCTTTGTAAGCCACGCCCCCTTTTACAAGCCACACCCACTTGGCCATACCAATCTATCTATCTCCTATGTATCTATTATCTATCTATCTCCTGCCTATCTATCTATCTATCTATCTATCTCCTTGATTGATCAATAGATAATAGATAGATAGGAAGGAGATAGACAGATGGATAGATAGGAGATGGATAGATAGATAGGAGATAGATATAGATAGATAGATAGATAGATAGATAGATAGAAGATAGATATATAGATAGATAGATAGAAGAGAGATAGAGAGAAAGATCTATCTATCTCTTCTATCCCTAGAAGAGATGCCAATTGCTTTGTAAATAAATCTACACCTTTTTACATTTATGTCGAAAACAGCGACGTTTCTGACCACAATCGTGGTCTTCTCTCAAGCCAAATGTTATTTGGCTTGAGAAAAGACCACGGTTGTGGTCAGAAACGTTGCTCTTTTTCTCATGGGTTGCTGAACAGGTTGGAGGAAGTCTTGTGTGCTGTGTGTGCAGGGACGCACAGACAGCACATAGGGGACTGGCCGTGATGCTCTGAGAGGCCGGGCAGGTGGCGGGGGCGCTGGGATGTGCAGGTGGCGGCTCCACTGTGCTGTGCTGTGCTGAGAGAGGCATGTGCTGGCCGCGGGAACTGGCTGAGACGAGCAGGGGCGGTGTACAGTGCCGGATGGGTGACACGGGGCGCGCTGACACGCCAGGATGTTGGAGGATGCGGGGACGGGCGGGTGGCGGCTCCGTTGTGCTGTGTCGGGCGGGTGATGCGGGGCGCGCTCTGACACGCCAGGAGGTTGGAGGATGCGGGGACGGGCGGGTGGCGGCTCCGTTGTGCTGTGCCGGGCGGGTGATGCGGGGCGCTCTGACACACAGTGGCAGTCTCCTATGTGTTGTCTGTGCGTCCCTGCATACACAGCACACAGACATCCTCCAACCTGTGCAGGGATCAGGGCTCAGACAGGGAGATGAAAGTGAAAATACCGCAGATACCGTCCTGGCAAAGTTGAGGTCGGTTAACCGACGCCAGTGACGGTATCGGTATTTTCACGGTATACCGCCCAGCCCTAATATATACACATACATACATACACACACACACACACACACACACACGGTAGAGCTGGGCGATATGGCCAAAAAATAAAATCTCGATTTTTAAACATTTTTGGACGATTCTCGATTTAAATCTCGATTTTTTTCTTTTTGCTAAATAAACAGAAATTTTTTCTCCCTGCAGCGTCAGATACTATTTTAATGACGTTTGAGACAACAACTGTATTGCTTCCCACTGTAACAGTGCTCCCCATGTAGTAGGCAAGCCCCCTCTGTGTCCCCATATAGTATAGGAGATCTTCTTTGTGCCTCCATCTAGGTAGAGTGTAGTAGTGGAGGTATAGTGGATAAGGGGTGTAGTAGTAGAGGAGTAGTAGATGAGGGTTTACTACTGTTTTAGTAGTACAGATGAGGAGGATTAGTAGTACAGGTATTGATGTGTGCTGTAGTAGTACAGGTATAGATGAGGGGTGCAGTAGTACAGGTAAGGATGAGGGGTGTAGTAGCAGTACAGGTATAGATGAGGGGTGCAGTAGTACAGGTAAGGATGAGGGGTGTAGTAGCAGTACAGGTATAGATGAGGGGTGACTGGGGAGGACTGAAGCAAACTGAGGTTGACTGAAGGGGGACTGGGGCAGCTGGGGGTGACTGATGGGGGTGACACAGGGGGACTGGGGCAAGAGTGCACATTGCCCTCCTCTCACCCCGGCACACAGGTTCCTCTCCCGGCCACACATGCAGGTCCTGATCCCTGGAGGAGGCTGCAGAGAGTGTAGTGGTGATAGCATCGCTGCCATTACTGGAGCTGTACAGCGGGATCGGGGGATGCAGATCCCGCTGTACAGCTCCAGGACCCGCAGGACGCTATCACCACTACAGTCTCTGCATCCTCCTCCAGAGACCGGGACCTGCATGTGTGGTCGGGGGGACGGGACGCGATATGTACAGCTGGGGCAGGTCAGTCGCGGCTCTGTTAGGCGGACTGCCCTACCGACCTGCACCTCACCTCACTTCCCGCCCTGCACCTCACCTCCGGCCCGACACTCCATGTAGCGGCGCCCGCCCTGCACCTCACCTCCGTGCGCCCTGCACCTCCAGCCTAGCCGGCCGGCCGACGTTCCGCACTGCTCCGCCCACAATGATTTTTTGTGAAAATCGAATTTACGATTTTCACAAAAAATCAAATCGATTCTAACCTTCTGGGCGATTAATCGAATTAATTCGATTAATCGCCCAGCCCTAACACACGGGTTCTGCTATATATATATATATATATATATATATATATATATATATATACACACACATACATACATACATATATATATATATATATATATATCACACATATACACACAGGGTCTGCTCTATATACACACACAGGGTCTGCTTTATCTACACACGGGGTCTGCTCTATATATACACGGGGTCTGCTCTATATATACACGGGGTCTGCTCTATATATACACGGGGTCTGCTCTGGCTGCTATCTCGCACATTTCTCCGGAGAGGGACATACAGCTGAAGAGCTGTGGGTTATGATTTTAATGGGACATTTCAAGACACAAAGGGAAAATTAATTAATGCTCAACTTTAAAACTTCAATATTCCTGCAGCTTCATGGCGGCCTATGTGTGACCTGTTCTGGAAATGAAGGCAATAAATCTGACAACAAACAGATAGCAGACCCCGTGCGTGTGTGTATATATAGCAGACCCTGTGTGTCTGTGATCAGTTCTGTATAACATCATGTCTGATGAGGGGGCTAGACTCCCCAAAGCTTACACTCACATATACTCAGTCTAAAAGGTATCGCCTGATTTCTTCTCTATTACACCAAACTGCAGACATACAGGGTTAATAATTTGCTCCTATAGTTTTGACTATATAAATCACTGGTCACCACACATGGTATATACTGTATACAGCACCGGGCACCTGTATATAAGGGAATGGGGGGGGGGGTACAGGACCAGGACAGGTTATCAAGCTTGAGATTATTTAGTTTAGAGAGAAGACTTCTAAGGGGCGATCTGATCACGATGTACAAATATATGAATGGACAGTGCAGAGATCTTTCTAGTGATCCCCTCACACCTAGGGCTGTAACCATGACAAGGGGGCATTTCATCACCAGCACAGACGTGGATTCTTTACTGTAAGGGCAGTGAGACTATGGAACTCTCTATATTTTATTATCTCTGGCTTGGCTGCTAGTGTCTCTTCAACTTCTCCCGTCATGTGTATAGATGATAGAAGCATGACTGATTTGTTCTTCTTGCATCATGATTGTAAGCAAAATTTGTCGAGTTTTCAGGCCTTTCTTTGGCAGGCTGCATGTTGCTAGGTAGGAACCTTTTGTTTTTTCTCACTGTACCAGCTAGTGTCATGTTCCAGGAGTTCAATACCTTAGCTAGTTCCATGGTTGTAAAGAAGTTATCGGTGGTGACATTTCTTCCAGAGCCTTTATACGAGCTCACTAGGTCCAATACTGTTTCTTCACCAATGTTTACTTGTCGAGGACCATCAGTTGGTTTCCCAGTGTCGAGCTGACCTTGTAATGGGGAGGTGTTTGACGAGTCACAAGCCCAGTTAATCTTTATGCCATATTTAGCTGGTTTGGAAGGTATATACTGGGTAAATTTATACTGGTATATACTGGGTACAATATGCACATGAACAAAATGATGATTATATCTGGGAAGAACAGCACATTTGGAGCTGAATGAACTTTAGTTTCTGAAACCAAGTAAAGGAGAAAGTCTTCCCACAGTGGATTTATATGAAGGTACAATTGTACCTCTGCAGCCTGTTAACGTTGTAAAATTATGCAGCCTAGCCCGTAATAGGCTGCCGCAAGGACACTTCATAGCATATAATCAAGTAATCTCATTCTTGTCCTCCAGACTCCGGGACTGGTCTAAGGAATGTGAGATAGGAATTCTAGATGGCTATGTGGGGTCTGAGATGGCAGGACACTCCTTATCTTTCCTGTATCAGGACCTAAAAAATGCAGACACATCCAATATTGCTGGATCAATGTTTGCATATTGGGAGAGGAAGCTGGGCTCCTCCAATCTACTAAAGCCTATTCTGCGGGGATGGGAGGCTGTTCGAGGCGCAGTGGTGAATGAACGTTGGCGTGAAACCCACTTCAAGATCCTACATCACGCCACTTATGGTTTTACGTTACCGAAAACGCCCTCCCATCCTAACAGAATTACGGCGTGCCCTAACTGCTCCTCCCCAGGAACAGATCTGCTACATGGTTTACTGACCTGTCCCAAGGTAGCCCAATACTGGGAATCTTTAGTTACCCTATTGCAACACAAGCTGAACCAGACACTTACTATAGACGCACAAACTGTCATTTTGCATGTCGCCCCCGAAGATAGACCCTTGTCCCGTTTACTACATATAATTATACTAGTAGCCAAGAGATGTCTCCTGGCTAAATGGCTTACACCTGATATGCCTACCATGACTGACGTGCTCACTCAGATTAAATTCTATCTCAGGATGGACCAATTGAAAACGGAGCAACACAAAGAAAAGATGACTAAATCTTTCTTCTCCAAATGGGGAACCTTCATTACTGCCTTTCTGACCGCCCAAGAGATTAAACAGGTGGTGTCACCGTTCATGCAGACGGGGTGGTATCTGAAGGTGGCTCTGGCTGGCTCCCTGGGAAGACTGCAGGTGTGATGCGATAGGGGGTGGGAGCAGATAAATGAAGTGAAGCAGGGGGATACCTGTACCTTCTCCTAAGTTAGGAGTTCTGTGGTCCGCAGGTTATATGTTGTTTGTTTCATTTTCTTTTCTTTTCTTTTGCTTTTACTTTATCTTTAGGACTATGAGGTGCCGGAAGGGTCTCTCTCGCAGGAAGGGGGGGGGGGGGGGGGGGGGGGAGGGAGGGGGGGAACTGTTTAGAGATGTCAGCGCTCCTGATAATACTCATCTATTAAGCTGTGTGTATGTTGTTTGGAATGTAATGTTTTTTAAACAAAAAATTTTTGTGAAAACGAAATAAAAATATATTTAAAAAAAAAATAAAAAATTATGCAGCCTGACTATTGCGGCATCTTTGGTTCCCCCAGACATTCACAAGCAATAAAACAGTATACCTTATCACTCGGTGTAACAGAAAGATTGTTCTTTTGCTTTCAATTGTTACATCTCTTCCAAGCTTTACAAGTCGCTCGTACTTATCATGCTTTGCATCCAGTTCATTCCGAAAAGCTGGAGGGGAAAAAAAAGGTGCAAATTCAGCAACAAACTGAAAGGGACAGGAAAGTGACATTTCAAGCTCATTCAACAACTAAACTGCTATATTTCCTACAGGTAACAGGGCTAGGTCCCCAAGGGGAGAGATGTGGCATAGGGCGGCCTCAGGGTACACAAGCCCCCCTGACAGGGCCAGCTATCAGCCAACAAACAAGAACACAGTCACCGGCAGATCACTCACTTTGAACCTGATAATCTTAAAGTGACACTGTCCCCCCCTTTTTGCATTCTGACGTCTCTACACGGGTGTAATGGGTAAACTTAGCAGTTTTCATATCTTATTTTAGATCATACCTCATGGTGCTTGTTCAAGTGAAAAGTGATCTTTTATCAACTACAGATTGTGCTAAGTGGGCGAGGCTTCACAGCAACAGCGCCACTTAGCCCCGCCCACAGCACCACCACTGGCCCCGCCCTTCCACTACATCATAGACAAACAGGCCCGGCCCCTTCGTGGCCCATTGGAACAGGCTGGCCTAAAGGTCTAGGCCCCACCCCCTCTAGGTCGGCCCATACCAATGAGCATTGAGGGGGGCGGCACCCACTTAGCACAATCTGCAGTTGATAAAAGATCACTTTTTACTTGAACAAGCAGCATGACTTATGATATAAAATAGGTTAAGAAAACCGCTAAATTTGCCCATTACACCTGTGTAGAGAAGTCATAATGCAAAAAGGGGGTGACAGTGTCACTTTGAGGCTATGGGGGATACTTATAAAGGCAAAATTGTGTATTTTCCACACGGTCTGCAAGGGGGGTGGGGAGGGGGTGCTGATCAGGAAACCTACATCAGCTCTGAGCTGGCGTAGGTTTCCTCGGCACACACATTGGTGCGCATGGGATTTATGTAGAGGCAATGCACCTCTAATAATAATTTAATAATTTTTATTTATATAGCGCCAACAGATTCCGCAGCACTTTACAATTCAAAAGGTACATACATAGACATTATAGAGATCTACATATAGTTATCAGCCATACAGGATAATGAGGGCCCTGCTCGCCCATGAGCTTACAGACTATTAGGAGGGGGTGCGAGACAAAATGGCAGAGGGGCCTCTACATATATCTCCCTAGTGTCGGTACTGCGGGAAAATTTTTAGGCCCGGCGCAGAAAACGTTGGACTTAATAAATGTCCCCCTATGTCCCTTCTTGGGTTTTTTGGCTGTGAAACAGCCAAAAAGAGACATTATGTGAACAGAGCCTTACAGTGAGGTTCCGGCTGTCTAATACGGCCTTTAGATTAAACAGCACCGCCTGGAACTCTCCAATTTTGCTCTCTCAAAAAAAAGAATGCTTACAGTTTTTAAGCACCTTACATATCAGCCTAGCAAACTGCGCTATACAGTATGAAAGCCCCCATTAAGGGGAACGCTTCTGCCCCCTAGGGGCTATATTATTAATGTCTCTCTTAGTTCACGGTTTTGTCTATCTGCAATACCTATAATATAGTAAAGTGAGCGTGCTAGTTCATCTAGGTCTAATGCAGAAAGTCGCTATACTGCTACTACAGCTATTACAAACTATGACCAAAAAAGAAAACAAATACTGATTTCACGTAGCAAAAAAATATCTTTATTAAATACACATTTAAAACAATTCATATATATGTATAAAAAAGAGAGATAACCAAACATTAAAAAAGAGAACGGCGGCTGTCCTGGAGGTGTTTCTATTGTAACCACATCACATGTGCTGGGATCCCTTGACCTACAACTTGCATCACAAACCAGGGGGATAAATTCTGAAATCTCATACAGTAGGGTATTATAATACTTGTATTGCAAAATAAACTGCTAGTGCATTCAATTCATAAACAAACCTACAGCTAGTTAGTTAATCTCTTATCCACCCTTCACCTAAATATTACCACCCCATCATATCCAGGGATCCAGCCAGTCAGATACCTTTCACAGTGTAATATCGTATGTATCCTCCAGGACGCCACCACCCCGACGCGCGTTTCGTTGCCTTCGTCCGGGGTAACCCCGGGGTACTGTATGAGATTTCAGAATTTATCCCCCTGGTTTGTGATGCAAGTTGTAGGTCAAGGGATCCCAGCACATGTGATGTGGTTACAATAGAAACACCTCCAGGATAGCCGCCGTTCTCTTTTTTAATGTTTAGTTATCTCTCTTTTTTATACATATATATGAATTGTTTTAAATGTGTATTTAATAAAGATATTTTTTTGCTACGTGAAATCAGTATTTGTTTTCTTTTTTGGTCATAATGTCTCTCTTAGTAGCTCAGACAATAGAGCTATCTGGCCTTCCACAAGGCTGGAAAGCTTCTCTTATATTCCAGAAAGCTATGAGCGTGGCAACAAGACACAACTAAGGTGCAGACGTCTCACATTCACAAAGGAATACACAAGCACTCTGCCATAGTGCACTGGATTCTACGATCTCGCTGGTACACCGCCTCACCACTCCATGGAACGTACACAGCTTTCTGATTCATTTCTTGATACTTGTCATCTCCCACAAATACCCCCCAATCATCCCCCGAACATCCGACGTCAGGCGTCTGTATTTACTATATCACCTTTACCCTCTTCTTACATCTCAATCACAGAAATCAGAACAGAAGAAAGAAAATGCATCTAATGGGAAGATTAAAAACCTTTTATTGATTAAAAAAAAACAACAACCCAGAGAACCATGCTGATCTAGAGGAAACAGAAACCCCCATGAGGCAGAGGCCAATTGCCCCATCACAGAGAGAAAATGCCTTTCTGACTCCACTATGGCGATCAGAATAATCATGTGTCCATAACCAGTAATATTATATTTCTAGAGAGGCTTCCAGGCCTTCCCTGTACTTATATAATGACTCAGCCATGACATCATGTGGCAGAGAGTTCCATAGTGTCACTGCTCTTACAGTAAAGAATATAGAGAGTTCCATAGTGTCACTGCTCTTACAGTAAAGAATCCACATCTGTGCTGATGGTGATACCTTCTTTCCTCTAGATGTAGAGGATGCTCCTTGTCATCATTACAGGCCTAGGTGTAAGGAGTTCCCTCATATAATTCTACATTGTGATCAGATCACTCCTAAGATGTCTCCTCTTTAAACTAAATAGCCCCAATACTGCCCCCTGTTGTACCCCACTAGTAACTGTGACAAATACATGCCAAAAGTTTTGATCGGTCCAGGTCTGAAAATTCACACCCGTGTGTTCACACCCGTACCCATCAGGAGAATGAGTGGGGAGAGGACCCTGCTGCAGAACACCCACTGTCCATTTTGTGTTAGAATAAAGAGTCAGACTTATAATGTAATTCTATGGAGCACAACTTTTTTTTTTTCTTACACAGAGCAGGGAGAGGACACGCTGTAGCACAGTATTCTTCCAGCTTGTTCTGCCAATTGTTACAGGTGTGAACACTCAGACCCGGACCAATCAAAACTTTTGACATGTCTCTATTAAATGTCAAAACTTTTCCCAAACGACAGGTACACTTTAAAACAAATGTAATACTGGTGGTGGACGTAATTGGCCGGCCTTTCCCTAGCACACCTCAAGCGTGCCTATTTGTGAGTTAAGCCATCTAGGCTTCCCTATCGCCTGTTAAAATCGGCACAATTTATTTTGCTAGCAGCTAGGACCTATGTTGCCTCTTGCTGGAAAAAAACTCATCTTTCTCTAGATAAGATTAAAGATCGTGTAAATGATATTATGCTTTCTGAAAAAATTGCGTCAATAAGGGGGGACACTTCGAGAAGACTTGGACACCCTGGATTACTTCAGCTCATGTGAAGGACATTTCATATTATATTTCCATATGATGGGACGACGGGTACTGGACTTTCTTGTTTGTATTTTATTTCTATTTTTTTGTTCTTTTTTGCACTTATCTGCACTTGACTATTGTATTGTCGTTTGTTTTCTTCCTTTCATGTTGAAGGCCGATTGTAGGCCCATTGGCTTTGTGCTATGTGTCTTTGTACTTTTAATAAACATTGATATGTTTGATACTAAAACAAATGTAATACTAGGTAAATCGCTTTTTTTTGTTTTTTACACAAACAGGCCAGGGCAGGGATGATGGTGGTGCAGTCCTTTTAGTTACCTGCGGCCTGTTTCCCGTGCATGGCGCTGGTCTATTACCAAGGACCGGGCATGAAGCACTGGAGGCAAGCCCACCAATCCCCAGTGTGACTAAACCCCCTCCCCTCTGTGATGCGGCTCCATCCATGTGGCTTTCCATTTAAACCTAAATTTTCTTAGACAAATCCGATTGAATCCAAAAATACACAGCACACCTGTCACCACCAAGCAACAAACATACACGGCACACCTGTCACCACCAGGGGCTTTGAAACACAGTTTAATCTGTGTCTTTACGCAAAGGGGATCAGGTTGTATTAATTGCAGAAAATCAGGATTTCAGTATAGGGATTTATTAGGAACTATTAAAAAAAAGTTAAAAATTAAATCCATTATGCAGCCTTGAAAATAGAAGTAATCTGTGGTAAAGCTACTTACATTTAAACGTTACGATGACAGATGAAGAGTCTGCATTACTTCGCTTGCCGCTGTCTTTCCTCATATCAGGGGCAGAGCTCTTTACTTCCATGGTTCCTGATAACAAGAGAGGCTTTTCAGTCTCTAATATCTACTATGTATAACATTCAGATGAAAACCAGCAACACAACAAACATTTAGAAGGGCTATTCCAAAGGTTTCTGCTTGTAAGAAGGATAGATATGTGACATAGATTAATCTATCATTATCAATGTGTGTGCAATGCCACGCCCCCTCTCCATCCATATGGCGCACAAGGTGCAAAACAGCTTTTGCGCATGGGGGATCCTTGCACAAAAATTTGCACTGTTGTCTGCAAGTTTGCGCTAGGAGCAAACTTTGATAAATGTGCCGCTAAAAAGGTTTGAAAATTTTCAAAAATCATTTCTAAATCAAAGGTAAAGTGTCACTGCCATTTCGGAAAACTTTTCACATCTCATAGGAGACATGTCAAACTTTTGATTGGTCCAGGTCTAAACGGGCCGTGAAAAGACCGCCCTGCAGTGCGTCCGCTCCCTGCTCTGTGTTAAAAAAAAAGTCTAGCTTATAATGTAAGTCTATGGAGCCCAACTCAATGCAGCGTAGTCTTCTCCCGGCTCCTTCTCCCACTTGGTACAGGTGTGCACAAGCAAACCAGGACCCATTAAAACTTTTGACATGTCTCTGTTGACATGTCAAAAGTTTTCCCAAGCGACAGTGACACTGTAAGTAGGGATCGCTTAGAGGCCTGTATGTTAGAAACCTCCATGAATCCTCCAGTTTTAAATACTGCACCCCTCAAAGTATTAAGCTACAACCACACAACGTCACACAACAGGCTCTATGTAATCATCACAGATAACACTGATCAGTGCTATGCTGTGGCCACAGGCAGGCTGTATGTAACGATCACAGATAACACTGATCAGTGCTATGGCCACAGGCAGGCTGTATGTAATGATCACAGATAACACTGATCAGTGCTATGGCCACAGGCAGGCTGTATGTAATGATCACAGATAACACTGATCCCAGCTATGGCCACAGGCAGGCTGTATGTAATGATCACAGATAACACTGATCAGTGCTATGTTATGGCATAGCAATGATCAGTGTATGTAATGTAATGCAAAAATGTTAAAGTCCCTTAAAGGGAGATAAAAAGTGTAAATAAATAAATAAAGTTTTAAAAACATACCATAGCCCCTCCCCCAATAAAAGTTTAAATCACCCCCCCTTTCCAATTTTATAAATAAAACACATAAAAATAAATAAACATATTATATACTGTAGCGTGCATAATCATCCGATCTATTAATATTGTTCCCGCACGGTGAACGGTGTAAAAAAGTGGTTAAAAATACACCAGTATTGATTATTTTTATTACATTTTATTTAAAATAAAATGAATAAAAATTGATCAGTTATGTCTCATCTACACAAATATGGTATTAAAGGGGCAGTGCGGCGCTTAAAGGGGTTGGCCACTTTATAGTAAAATAGGTCAGTACAAAGTATTAGTAAGTGTACTCACTGTATATACTGACAGCAGCTCCCTGTACTCACTGTATATACTGACAGCAGCTCCCTGTGTACTCACTGTATATACTGACAGCACCTCCCTGTATATACTGACAGCAGCCCCCTGTACTCACTGTATATACTGACAGCAGCTCACTGTATATACTGACAGCAGCTCCCTGTGTACTCACTGTATATACTGACAGCAGCTCCCTGTACTCACTGTATATACTGACAGCAGCTCCCTGTGTACTCACTGTATATACTGACAACAGCTCCCTGTGTACTCACTGTATATACTGACAGCAGCTCCCTGTACTCACTGTATATACTGACAGCACCTCCCTGTATATACTGACAGCAGCCCCCTGTACTCACTGTATATACTGACAGCAGCTCACTGTATATACTGACAGCAGCTCCCTGTGTACTCACTGTATATACTGACAGCAGCTCCCTGTGTACTCACTGTATATACTGACAGCAGCTCCCTGTACTCACTGTATATACTGACAACAGCTCCCTGTGTACCTCATAGAACTTAAATCAGACTCCCATTCACCAGGCTGGGCTGCCCTGCTCTGTGGTGTTTTAGTCTATAAAATGATCCTCCATAAAATGATCCACATGATCCTCCATGTCAGCAATCTTATGGACCAAAACACCACAGAGCAGGGCAGCCCAGCATGGAGGAGGGGAGTCTGATATTAGCTCTGTGAGGTACACAGGAAGCTGCTGTCAGTATATACAGTGAGTGCACAGGGAGCTGCTGTCAGTATATACAGTGAGTGCACAGGGAGCTGCTGTCAGTATATACAGTGAGTGCACAGGGAGCTGCTGTCAGTATATACAGTGAGTACACAGGGAGCTGCTGTCAGTATATACAGTGAGTACACAGGGAGCTGCTGTCAGTATATACAGTGAGTGCACAGGGAGCTGCTGTCAGTATATACAGTGAGTGCACAGGGAGCTGCTGTCAGTATATACAGTGAGTACACAGGGAGCTGCTGTCAGTATATACAGTGAGTACACAGGGAGCTGCTGTCAGTATATACAGTGAGTACACAGGGAGCTGCTGTCAGTATATACAGTAAGTACACAGGGAGCTGCTGTCAGTATATACAGTGAGTACACAGGGAGCTGCTGTATATACAGTGAGTACACAGGGAGCTGCTGTCAGTATATACAGTGAGTACACAGGGAGCTGCTGTCAGTATATACAGTGAGTACACAGGGAGCTGCTGTCAGTATATACAGGGAGTACACAGGGAGCTGCTGTCAGTATATACAGGGAGTACACAGGGAGCTGCTGTCAGTATATACAGGGAGTACACAGGGAGCTGCTGTCAGTATATACAGGGAGTACACAGGGAGCTGCTGTCAGTATATACAGGGAGTACACAGGGAGCTGCTGTCAGTATATACAGGGAGCTGCTGTCAGTATATACAGTGAGTACACAGGGAGCTGCTGTCAGTATATACAGTGAGTACACAGGGAGCTGCTGTCAGTATATACAGGGAGTACACAGGGAGCTGCTGTCAGTATATACAGTGAGTACACAGGGAGCTGCTGTCAGTATATACAGTGAGTACACAGGGAGCTGCTGTCAGTATATACAGTGAGTACACAGGAAGCTGCTGTCAGTATATACAGTGAGTACACAGGGAGCTGCTGTCAGTATATACAGTGAGTACACAGGGAGCTGCTGTCAGTATATACAGTGAGTACACAGGGAGCTGCTGTCAGTATATACAGTGAGTATGCCTACTAATACTGTACACTGAACTATTTTACTATACAGTGGCCAACCCCTTTAACATTTATTCACTAAATAACACACATTACAAAGTTATACAACTTTGTAACGTGTGTTATTTACATGAATGGCACCCTTCCCCGTGTTCCCCCCACCCCGGAAGTGTGGTGCATTATACTTACGTGTTCGCTGTTGACACCGGCCACCATCTTGGGTCGACGACGTCATCTTCAGGAGGCCAGCCGAACCGCTCCAGCTGTCCCTCATGCCGGCCCCCCTCTGCCGTGTCATCAGCTGCTCAGCCGTGATGGGCTGAGCATAAATGAGCTCAGCCAATCACAGCTGAGGACGCGGCAGAAGGAGGCCATTCACGAAAATAACACATTACAAAGTTGTATAACTCTGTAATGTGTGTTATTTAGAGAATAAATGTTAAGCGCCGCACTTCCCCTTTAATAAAAACTAAATGTCTAAAAAAATGACACCCCATACACCCCTGTACATGAAAAAATAGAAAGGCTGTAAGAGTCAAAAAAGGGCCATTGTAATCACACCTATTTGCAAAAAAATGTTTTACTCTTAATAAAAAATAGTAAAACATTAGAAAAGCTGTAATCTGCATATGGCTGCATTCAGACTGACCTATAGAATAAAGATAAAATGTCAGTTTTACTGTAAAGTGCATTACGTAAACAGGAAACCCCCCCCACAATTTGAAGAATTGTATTTTTTTCCCCAATTTCACCCGATAAATGATATTTTGGGGGTTCCGTAATACATTGTATGGTAGATCAAAGGGGCCTTTACAAAGTACACCCGTTCCTGAAAAACAAGCCCCTAAATGACCCTGTAGATGGAAAAATAAAAGAGTTATAGCTCTTAGAAGACGAGGAGGAAAAAACGAAAACACTAAATTGACAATTGTCCTAGGCCTTAAGGCTATTTTGGGCTCCGTCTTTAAGCGGTTAAGGATGCGATATTCTGTGTATTTAGTGAAGCCATAACAATATGACCTTCTAAACATGAGGAGATGTTACATCCCTGAAAGGAGACCTGTCACCTCCCGTGTCGGGGTGACAAGCTCCCGACCCCCCGTTAGAGCCCCCTATACTCACCTGATCCCGCTTCCTGATCCGGTCGGGTCACGGAGATATAAGCGCCCGAAGCCCGGAGTGCACGCTCACAGGAGAGTCCGACGCTCATAGAGAATGAATGGGGAGTCCGATGCTCCGTCATTCTCTATGAGCATCGGACTCTCCTGTGAGCATGCACTCCGGGCTTCGGGCGCTCATATCTCCGTGCCCCGACCGGATCAGGAAGCGGGACCCGGCGGGATCAGGTGAGTATAGGGGGCTGTAACGGGGGGGTCGGGAGCCTTCTGTAAGTAACACAAGTGCTATGCAAGTAACTCTATTAGCACCTCAGCCAATGAAGTACTGACACAGGCCTTAGTAAAAGAAACCCGCCCCCAGGAGATATATACTGCCCACTCCCAGCATGTATATACTGCCATCTGCAAGGATATAGATAGATACTGCCCACCTCCCAGAATATATATACTGCCCGCCCCCAGGATATATATACTGCCCACCCCCCAGGATATGGATAGATACTGCCCGCCCCCCAGGATATATATATACTGCCCACCCCCAGGATATGGATAAATACTGCCCACCCCCCAGGATATATATACTGCCCAACCCCAGGATATGGATAAATACTGCCCACCCCCCAGGATATATATACTGCCCACCCCCAGGAGAGAGATGTATACTGCCCACCCCCCAGGATATATATACTGCCCACCCCCAGGATATGGATAGATACTGCCTGCCCCCCAGGATATATATACTGCCCACTCCCAGGAGAGAGATATATACTGCCCGGCCCCCAGGATATATATATATATATATATATATATATATATATATACTGCCCGGCCCCCAGGATATATATAGATACTGCTCACCCCCCAGGATATACATACTGCCCACCCCCCAGGATATATAGATACTGCCCACCCCCCAGGATATATAGATACTGCCCACCCCCCAGGATATATATACTGCCCACCCCCAGGATATATAGATACTGCCGCCCCCCAGGATATATAGATACTGCCACCCCCCAGAATATATATATTATATATATATATATATATATATATATATATACTACCCCCCCCCCCAAATATATATACTGCCCACCCCCAGTATATGGATAGATAGGTACTGCCCACCTCCCAGGATATAGATACTGCCCACCCCCAGGATATATATATTATATATATCCTGGGGGGCGTCAGTATCTATATATCCTGGGGGCGGGCAGTATCTATATTATATATATATATAGATAGATAGATACTGCCCACCCCCCAGGATATATATACTGCCCGCCCCCCAGGAAATATATAGATACTGGCCACCCCCAGGAGAGAGATAGATAGATACTGCCCACCCTCAGGATATATATAATAAATATAGATTATATATATATTTTGTATATATATTATATATACACACACATATACACACCCACATAGACCAGGCACGACGGGTACAGGGGATATATACATAGAGCGGGCATGGCGGATACAGGGGATATATACATAGAGCGGGCATGGCGGATACAGGGGAGATATACACGGACCGGGCTATAGACATTCATCAGACACGGAACCAGAATCGTGCACCCACCTGAGGGCTCCATTATTTCTTACACAGGGACTTCCGTTTTGGCGTTCGTTTATCCCGCGGGCGGAGGGGCGACTCTATGGAAATGCTGAAGGGTTTTGAAGTGTAAGAATTACATAAGGTGTTACTTGTTTTCTTGTTTTTGCAAAAAAAGGAATCCTGGGCTGAGGGCGCGGTGCGCATGTCACTTCCGGTTCAGGGCATGATGGGAAATGTAGTTCTCAGCGTGTTATCCACACGCTGCTGCTAGCGGTCATAGAACAGTGTATTGTGACACAATTGATATGACCTAGCTCGGGCAGGATCCATGATGGGTAAATGTTACTGTTTTGCACTAGTGATGACGAGCTGAGACAATGAATGAGGGACAGAGGAGACTCCTATACTATATGGGAGCACAGAGGAGACTCCTATACTATATGGAGGCACAGAGGAGACTCCTATACTATATGGGGGCACAGAGGAGACTCCTATACTATATGGGAGCACAGAGGAGACTCCTATACTATATGGGGGCACAGAGGAGGCCTCCTATACTATATGGGGGCACAGAGGATACTCCTATACTATATGGGGGCACAGAGGAGACTCCTATACTATATGGGGGCACAGAGGAGACTCCTATACTATATGGGAGCACAGAGGAGACTCCTATACTATATGGGGGCACAGAGGAGGCCTCCTATACTATATGGGGGCACAGAGGAGACTCCTATACTATATGGGGGCACAGAGGAGGCCTCCTATACTATATGGGGGCACAGAGGAGACTCCTATATTATATGGAACACAGAGGAGGCTCCTATACTATATGGGGGCACAGAGGAGGCTCCTATACTATATGGGGGCACAGAGGAGACTCCTATACTATATGGGGGCACAGAGGAGACCTCCTATACTATATGGGAGCACAGAGGAGACTCCTATACTATATGGGGGCACAGAGGAGACTCCTATACTATATGGGAGCACAGAGGAGACTCCTATACTATATGGGGGAACAGAGGAGACTCCTATACTATATGGGGGCACAGAGGAGACTCCTATACTATATGGGGGCACAGAGGAGAGCTCCTATACTATATGGGGGCACAGAGGAGACTCCTATACTATATGGGGGCACAGAGGAGAGCTCCTATACTATATGGGGGCACAGAGGAGACTCCTATACTATATGGGAGCACAGAGGAGACTCCTATACTATATGGGAGCACAGAGGAGACTCCTATACTATATGGGGGCACAGAGGAGACTCCTATACTATATGGGGGCACAGAGGAGAGCTCCTATACTATATGGGGGCACAGAGGAGACTCCTATACTATATGGGGGCACAGAGGAGAGCTCTTATACTATATGGGGGCACAGAGGAGACTCCTATACTATATGGGGGCACAGAGGAGACTCCTATATTATATGGAACACAGAGGAGACTCCTATACTATATGGGGGCACAGAGGAGGCTCCTATACTATATGGGGGCACAGAGGAGACTCCTATACTATATGGGAGCACAGAGGAGACTCCTATACTATATGGGGGCACAGAGGAGACTCCTATACTATATGGGGGCACAGAGGAGACTCCTATATTATATGAAACACAGAGGAGACTCCTATATTATATGGAACACAGAGGAGACTCCTATACTATATGGGGGCACAGAGGAGACTCCTATACTATATGGGGGCACAGAGGAGACTCCTATACTATATGGAACACAGAGGAGACTCCTATATTATATGGAACACAGAGAACACTCCTATACTATATGGGGGCACAGAGGAGACTCCTATACTATATGGAACACAGAGGAGACTCCTATATTATATGGAACACAGAGGAGACTCCTATACTATATGGGGGCACAGAGGAGACTCCTATACTATATGGAACACAGAGGAGACTCCTATATTATATGGAACACAGAGGAGACTCCTATATTATATGGAACACAGAGGAGACTCCTATATTATATGGAACACAGAGGAGACTCCTATATTATATGGAACACAGAGGAGACTCCTATACTATATGGAACACAGAAGAGACTCCTATACTATATGGGAGCACAGAGGAGACTCCTATACTATATGGAACACAGAAGAGACTCCTATACTATATGGGGGCACAGAGGAGACTCCTATACTATATGGGGGCACAGAGGAGACTCCTATATTATATGGAACACAGAGGAGACTCCTATATTATATGGAACACAGAGGAGACTCCTATATTATATGGAACACAGAGGAGACTCCTATACTATATGGGGGCACAGAGGAGACTCCTATACTATATGGGGGCACAGAGGAGACTCCTATATTATATGGAACACAGAGGAGACTCCTATATTATATGGAACACAGAAGAGACTCCTATACTATATGGGGGCACAGAGGAGACTCCTATACTATATGGGGGCACAGAGGAGACTCCTATATTATATGGAACACAGAGGAGACTCCTATATTATATGGAACACAGAGGAGACTCCTATATTATATGGAACACAGAGGAGACTCCTATACTATATGGGGGCACAGAGGAGACTCCTATACTATATGGGGGCACAGAGGAGACTCCTATATTATATGGAACACAGAGGAGACTCCTATATTATATGGAACACAGAGGAGACTCCTATATTATATGGAACACAGAGGAGACTCCTATACTATATGGGGCGCAGAGGAGACTCCTATACTATATGGGGGCACAGAGGAGACTCCTATACTATATGGGGGCACAGAGGAGACTCCTATATTATATGGAACACAGAGGAGACTCCTATACTATATGGAACACAGAGGAGACTCCTATACTATATGGAACACAGAGGAGACTCCTATACTATATGGAACACAGAGGAGACTCCTATACTATATGGGGGCACAGGGGAGAGCTCCTATACTATATGGGGGCACAGAGGAGACTCCTATACTATATGGGGGCACAGAGGAGACCTCCTATACTATATGGGGGCACAGAGGAGACTCCTATACTATATGGCACACAGAGGAGACTCCTATACTATATGGGGACACAGAGGAGACTCTTATACTATATGGGGGCACAGAGGAGACTCCTATACTATATGGGGGCACAGAGGAGACTCCTATACTATATGGGGGTACAGAAGAGACTCCTATATTATATGGAACACAGAGGAGACTCCTATACTATATGGAACACAGAGGAGACTCCTATACTATATGGGGGCAAAGAGGATACTCCTATACTATATGGAACACAGAGGAGACCTCCTATACTATATGGAACACAGAGGAGACTCCTATACTATATGGAACACAGAGGAGACTCCTATACTATATGGAACACAGAGGAGACTCCTATACTATATGGAACACAGAGGAGACTCCTATACTATATGGAACACAGAGGAGACTCCTATACTATATGGAACACAGAGGAGGCTCATATACTATATGGGGGCACAGAGGAGACTCCTATACTATATGGGGGCACAGAGGAGACTCCTATACTATATGGAACACAGAGGAGACTCCTATACTATATAGAACACAGAGGAGGCCTCCTAAACTATATGGGGGCACAGAGGATACTCCTATACTATATGGAACACAGAGGAGACTCCTATACTATATGGAACACAGAAGAGACTCCTATACTATATGGGAGCACAGAGGAGACTCCTATACTATATGGAACACAGAAGAGACTCCTATACTATATGGGGGCACAGAGGAGACTCCTATACTATATGGGGGCACAGAGGAGACTCCTATACTATATGGAACACAGAGGAGACTCCTATATTATATGGAACACAGAGGAGACTCCTATATTATATGGAACACAGAGGAGACTCCTATACTATATGGGGGCACAGAGGAGACTCCTATACTATATGGGGGCACAGAGGAGACTCCTATATTATATGGAACACAGAGGAGACTCCTATATTATATGGAACACAGAGGAGACTCCTATATTATATGGAACACAGAGGAGACTCCTATACTATATGGGGCGCAGAGGAGACTCCTATACTATATGGGGGCACAGAGGAGACTCCTATACTATATGGGGGCACAGAGGAGACTCATATTATATGGAACACAGAGGAGACTCCTATACTATATGGAACACAGAGGAGACTCCTATACTATATGGAACACATTGGAGACTCCTATACTATATGGAACACAGAGGAGACTCCTATACTATATGGGGGCACAGAGGAGACCTCCTATACTATATGGGGGCACAGAGGAGACTCCTATACTATATGGCACACAGAGGAGACTCCTATACTATATGGGGACACAGAGGAGACTCTTATACTATATGGGGGCACAGAGGAGACTCCTATACTATATGGGGGCACAGAGGAGACTCCTATACTATATGGGGGTACAGAAGAGACTCCTATATTATATGGAACACAGAGGAGACTCCTATACTATATGGAACACAGAGGAGACTCCTATACTATATGGGGGCAAAGAGGATACTCCTATACTATATGGAACACAGAGGAGACCTCCTATACTATATGGAACACAGAGGAGACTCCTATACTATATGGGGGCACAGAAGAGACTCCTATACTATATGGAACACAGAGGAGACTCCTATACTATATGGGGGCACAGAAGAGACTCCTATACTATATGGAACACAGAGGAGACTCCTATACTATATGGAACACAGAGGAGACTCCTATACTATATGGAACACAGAGGAGACTCCTATACTATATGGGGGCACAGAGGAGACTCCTATACTATATGGGGGCACAGAGGAGACTCCTATATTATATGGAACACAGAGGAGACTCCTATATTATATGGAACACAGAAGAGACTCCTATACTATATGGGGGCACAGAGGAGACTCCTATACTATATGGGGGCACAGAGGAGACTCCTATATTATATGGAACACAGAGGAGACTCCTATATTATATGGAACACAGAGGAGACTCCTATATTATATGGAACACAGAGGAGACTCCTATACTATATGGGGCGCAGAGGAGACTCCTATACTATATGGGGGCACAGAGGAGACTCCTATACTATATGGGGGCACAGAGGAGACTCCTAAAGTATATGGAACACAGAGGAGACTCCTATACTATATGGAACACAGAGGAGACTCCTATACTATATGGAACACATAGGAGACTCCTATACTATATGGAACACAGAGGAGACTCCTATACTATATGGGGGCACAGGGGAGAGCTCCTATACTATATGGGGGCACAGAGGAGACTCCTATACTATATGGGGGCACAGAGGAGACCTCCTATACTATATGGGGGCACAGAGGAGACTCCTATACTATATGGCACACAGAGGAGACTCCTATACTATATGGGGACACAGAGGAGACTCTTATACTATATGGGGGCACAGAGGAGACTCCTATACTATATGGGGGCACAGAGGAGACTCCTATACTATATGGGGGTACAGAAGAGACTCCTATATTATATGGAACACAGAGGAGACTCCTATACTATATGGAACACAGAGGAGACTCCTATACTATATGGAACACATAGGAGACTCCTATACTATATGGAACACAGAGGAGACTCCTATACTATATGGGGGCACAGGGGAGAGCTCCTATACTATATGGGGGCACAGAGGATACTCCTATACTATATGGGGGCACAGAGGAGACTCCTATACTATATGGGGGCACAGAGGAGACTCCTATACTATATGGGAGCACAGAGGAGACTCCTATACTATATGGGGGCACAGAGGAGGCCTCCTATACTATATGGGGGCACAGAGGAGACTCCTATACTATATGGGGGCACAGAGGAGGCCTCCTATACTATATGGGGGCACAGAGGAGACTCCTATATTATATGGAACACAGAGGAGGCTCCTATACTATATGGGGGCACAGAGGAGGCTCCTATACTATATGGGGGCACAGAGGAGACTCCTATACTATATGGGGGCACAGAGGAGACCTCCTATACTATATGGGAGCACAGAGGAGACTCCTATACTATATGGGGGCACAGAGGAGACTCCTATACTATATGGGAGCACAGAGGAGACTCCTATACTATATGGGGGAACAGAGGAGACTCCTATACTATATGGGGGCACAGAGGAGACTCCTATACTATATGGGGGCACAGAGGAGAGCTCCTATACTATATGGGGGCACAGAGGAGACTCCTATACTATATGGGGGCACAGAGGAGAGCTCCTATACTATATGGGGGCACAGAGGAGACTCCTATACTATATGGGAGCACAGAGGAGACTCCTATACTATATGGGAGCACAGAGGAGACTCCTATACTATATGGGGGCACAGAGGAGACTCCTATACTATATGGGGGCACAGAGGAGAGCTCCTATACTATATGGGGGCACAGAGGAGACTCCTATACTATATGGGGGCACAGAGGAGAGCTCTTATACTATATGGGGGCACAGAGGAGACTCCTATACTATATGGGGGCACAGAGGAGACTCCTATATTATATGGAACACAGAGGAGACTCCTATACTATATGGGGGCACAGAGGAGGCTCCTATACTATATGGGGGCACAGAGGAGACTCCTATACTATATGGGAGCACAGAGGAGACTCCTATACTATATGGGGGCACAGAGGAGACTCCTATACTATATGGGGGCACAGAGGAGACTCCTATATTATATGAAACACAGAGGAGACTCCTATATTATATGGAACACAGAGGAGACTCCTATACTATATGGGGGCACAGAGGAGACTCCTATACTATATGGGGGCACAGAGGAGACTCCTATACTATATGGAACACAGAGGAGACTCCTATATTATATGGAACACAGAGAACACTCCTATACTATATGGGGGCACAGAGGAGACTCCTATACTATATGGAACACAGAGGAGACTCCTATATTATATGGAACACAGAGGAGACTCCTATACTATATGGGGGCACAGAGGAGACTCCTATACTATATGGAACACAGAGGAGACTCCTATATTATATGGAACACAGAGGAGACTCCTATATTATATGGAACACAGAGGAGACTCCTATACTATATGGAACACAGAAGAGACTCCTATACTATATGGGAGCACAGAGGAGACTCCTATACTATATGGAACACAGAAGAGACTCCTATACTATATGGGGGCACAGAGGAGACTCCTATACTATATGGGGGCACAGAGGAGACTCCTATATTATATGGAACACAGAGGAGACTCCTATATTATATGGAACACAGAGGAGACTCCTATACTATATGGGGGCACAGAGGAGACTCCTATACTATATGGGGGCACAGAGGAGACTCCTATATTATATGGAACACAGAGGAGACTCCTATATTATATGGAACACAGAAGAGACTCCTATACTATATGGGGGCACAGAGGAGACTCCTATACTATATGGGGGCACAGAGGAGACTCCTATATTATATGGAACACAGAGGAGACTCCTATATTATATGGAACACAGAGGAGACTCCTATACTATATGGAACACAGAGGAGACTCCTATACTATATGGGGGCACAGAGGAGACTCCTATACTATATGGGGGCACAGAGGAGACTCCTATATTATATGGAACACAGAGGAGACTCCTATATTATATGGAACACAGAGGAGACTCCTATATTATATGGAACACAGAGGAGACTCCTATACTATATGGGGCGCAGAGGAGACTCCTATACTATATGGGGGCACAGAGGAGACTCCTATACTATATGGGGGCACAGAGGAGACTCCTATATTATATGGAACACAGAGGAGACTCCTATACTATATGGAACACAGAGGAGACTCCTATACTATATGGAACACATAGGAGACTCCTATACTATATGGAACACAGAGGAGACTCCTATACTATATGGGGGCACAGGGGAGAGCTCCTATACTATATGGGGGCACAGAGGAGACTCCTATACTATATGGGGGCACAGAGGAGACCTCCTATACTATATGGGGGCACAGAGGAGACTCCTATACTATATGGCACACAGAGGAGACTCCTATACTATATGGGGACACAGAGGAGACTCTTATACTATATGGGGGCACAGAGGAGACTCCTATACTATATGGGGGCACAGAGGAGACTCCTATACTATATGGGGGTACAGAAGAGACTCCTATATTATATGGAACACAGAGGAGACTCCTATACTATATGGAACACAGAGGAGACTCCTATACTATATGGGGGCAAAGAGGATACTCCTATACTATATGGAACACAGAGGAGACCTCCTATACTATATGGAACACAGAGGAGACTCCTATACTATATGGAACACAGAGGAGACTCCTATACTATATGGAACACAGAGGAGACTCCTATACTATATGGAACACAGAGGAGACTCCTATACTATATGGAACACAGAGGAGACTCCTATACTATATGGAACACAGAGGAGGCTCATATACTATATGGGGGCACAGAGGAGACTCCTATACTATATGGGGGCACAGAGGAGACTCCTATACTATATGGAACACAGAGGAGACTCCTATACTATATGGAACACAGAGTAGACTTCTATACTATATGGGGGCACAGAGGAGACTCCTATACTATATGGAACACAGAGGAGACTCCTATACTATATGGAACACAGAAGAGACTCCTATACTATATGGGAGCACAGAGGAGACTCCTATACTATATGGAACACAGAAGAGACTCCTATACTATATGGAACACAGAAGAGACTCCTATACTATATGGGGGCACAGAGGAGACTCCTATATTATATGGAACACAGAGGAGACTCCTATATTATATGGAACACAGAGGAGACTCCTATATTATATGGAACACAGAGGAGACTCCTATATTATATGGAACACAGAGGAGACTCCTATACTATATGGGGGCACAGAGGAGACTCCTATACTATATGGGGGCACAGAGGAGACTCCTATATTATATGGAACACAGAGGAGACTCCTATATTATATGGAACACAGAGGAGACTCCTATATTATATGGAACACAGAGGAGACTCCTATACTATATGGGGCGCAGAGGAGACTCCTATACTATATGGGGGCACAGAGGAGACTCCTATACTATATGGGGGCACAGAGGAGACTCATATTATATGGAACACAGAGGAGACTCCTATACTATATGGAACACAGAGGAGACTCCTATACTATATGGAACACATTGGAGACTCCTATACTATATGGAACACAGAGGAGACTCCTATACTATATGGGGGCACAGAGGAGACCTCCTATACTATATGGGGGCACAGAGGAGACTCCTATACTATATGGCACACAGAGGAGACTCCTATACTATATGGGGACACAGAGGAGACTCGTATACTATATGGGGGCACAGAGGAGACTCCTATACTATATGGGGGCACAGAGGAGACTCCTATACTATATGGGGGTACAGAAGAGACTCCTATATTATATGGAACACAGAGGAGACTCCTATACTATATGGAACACAGAGGAGACTCCTATACTATATGGGGGCAAAGAGGATACTCCTATACTATATGGAACACAGAGGAGACCTCCTATACTATATGGAACACAGAGGAGACTCCTATACTATATGGAACACAGAGGAGACTCCTATACTATATGGAACACAGAGGAGACTCCTATACTATATGGAACACAGAGGAGACTCCTATACTATATGGGGGCACAGAGGAGACTCCTATACTATATGGGGGCACAGAGGAGACTCCTATATTATATGGAACACAGAGGAGACTCCTATATTATATGGAACACAGAAGAGACTCCTATACTATATGGGGGCACAGAGGAGACTCCTATACTATATGGGGGCACAGAGGAGACTCCTATATTATATGGAACACAGAGGAGACTCCTATATTATATGGAACACAGAGGAGACTCCTATATTATATGGAACACAGAGGAGACTCCTATACTATATGGGGCGCAGAGGAGACTCCTAAACTATATGGGGGCACAGAGGAGACTCCTATACTATATGGGGGCACAGAGGAGACTCCTATATTATATGGAACACAGAGGAGACTCCTATACTATATGGAACACAGAGGAGACTCCTATACTATATGGAACACATAGGAGACTCCTATACTATATGGAACACAGAGGAGACTCCTATACTATATGGGGGCACAGGGGAGAGCTCCTATACTATATGGGGGCACAGAGGAGACTCCTATACTATATGGGGGCACAGAGGAGACCTCCTATACTATATGGGGGCACAGAGGAGACTCCTATACTATATGGCACACAGAGGAGACTCCTATACTATATGGGGACACAGAGGAGACTCTTATACTATATGGGGGCACAGAGGAGACTCCTATACTATATGGGGGCACAGAGGAGACTCCTATACTATATGGGGGTACAGAAGAGACTCCTATATTATATGGAACACAGAGGAGACTCCTATACTATATGGAACACAGAGGAGACTCCTATACTATATGGGGGCAAAGAGGATACTCCTATACTATATGGAACACAGAGGAGACCTCCTATACTATATGGAACACAGAGGAGACTCCTATACTATATGGAACACAGAGGAGACTCATATACTATATGGAACACAGAGGAGACTCCTATACTATATGGAACACAGAGGAGACTCCTATACTATATGGAACACAGAGGAGACTCCTATACTATATGGGGGCACAGAGGAGACTCCTATACTATATGGGGGTACAGAAGAGACTCCTATATTATATGGAACACAGAGGAGACTCCTATACTATATGGAACACAGAGGAGACTCCTATACTATATGGGGGCAAAGAGGAGACTCCTATACTATATGGGGGCACAGAGGAGACTCCTATACTATATGGAACACAGAGGAGACTCCTATACTATATGGAACACAGAGTAGACTTCTATACTATATGGGGGCACAGAGGAGACTCCTATACTATATGGAACACAGAGGAGACTCCTATACTATATGGAACACAGAAGAGACTCCTATACTATATGGGAGCACAGAGGAGACTCCTATACTATATGGAACACAGAGGAGACTCCTATACTATATGGGGGCACAGAGGAGACTCCTATACTATATGGGGGCACAGAGGAGACTCCTATATTATATGGAACACAGAGGAGACTCCTATACTATATGGAACACAGAGGAGACTCCTATATTATATGGAACACAGAGGAGACTCCTATACTATATGGGGGCACAGAGGAGACTCCTATACTATATGGGGGCACAGAGGAGACTCCTATAATATATGGAACACAGAGGAGACTCCTATATTATATGGAACACAGAGGAGACTCCTATATTATATGGAACACAGAGGAGACTCCTATACTATATGGGGCGCAGAGGAGACTCCTATACTATATGGGGGCACAGAGGAGACTCCTATACTATATGGGGGCACAGAGGAGACTCATATTATATGGAACACAGAGGAGACTCCTATACTATATGGAACACAGAGGAGACTCCTATACTATATGGAACACATTGGAGACTCCTATACTATATGGAACACAGAGGAGACTCCTATACTATATGGGGGCACAGAGGAGACCTCCTATACTATATGGGGGCACAGAGGAGACACCTATACTATATGGCACACAGAGGAGACTCCTATACTATATGGGGACACAGAGGAGACTCTTATACTATATGGGGGCACAGAGGAGACTCCTATACTATATGGGGGCACAGAGGAGACTCCTATACTATATGGGGGTACAGAAGAGACTCCTATATTATATGGAACACAGAGGAGACTCCTATACTATATGGAACACAGAGGAGACTCCTATACTATATGGGGGCAAAGAGGATACTCCTATACTATATGGAACACAGAGGAGACCTCCTATACTATATGGAACACAGAGGAGACTCCTATACTATATGGAACACAGAGGAGACTCCTATACTATATGGAACACAGAGGAGACTCCTATACTATATGGAACACAGAGGAGACTCCGATACTATATGGAGCACAGAGGAGGCTCATATACTATATGGGGGCACAGAGGAGACTCCTATACTATATGGGGGCACAGAGGAGACTCCTATACTATATGGAACACAGAGGAGGCTCCTCTACTATATGGAACACAGAGGAGACTCCTATACTATATGGGGGCACAGAGGAGACTCCTATACTATATGGAACACAGAGGAGACTCCTATACTATATGGGGGCACAGAGTAGACCTCCTATATTATATGGGGGCACAGAGTAGACCTCCTATATTATATGGAACACAGAGGAGACTCCTATACTATATGGGGTGCAGAGGAGACTCCTATACTATATGGGGGCACAGAGGAGACTCCTATACTATATGGAACACAGAGGAGACTCCTATACTATATGGGGGCACAGAGTAGACCTCCTATATTATATGGGGGCACAGAGTAGACCTCCTATATTATATGGGGGCACAGAGGAGACTCCTATACTATATGGGGGCACAGAGGAGACTCCTATACTATATGGGGGCACAGAGGAGACTCCTATACTATATGGGGGCACAGAGGAGACTCCTATACTATATGGAACACAGAGGAGACTCCTATATTATATGGAACACCGAGGAGACTCCTATATTATATGGAACACAGAGGAGACTCCTATATTATATGGAACACAGAGGAGACTCCTATATTATATGAAGGCACAGAGGAGACTCCTATACTATATGGGGGTACAGAGGAGACTCCTATACTATATGGGGGCACAGAGGAGACTCCTATACTATATGGGGGTACAAAGGAGACTCCTATACTATATGGGGGCACAGAGGAGACCTCCTATACTATATGGGGGCACAGAGGAGACTCCTATACTATATGGGGGCACAGATGAGGCTCCTATACTATATGGGGGCACAGAGGAGACTCCTATACTATATGGGGGCGCAGAGGAGACTCCTATACTATATGGAACACAGAGGAGGCCTCCTATACTATATGGGGGCGCAGAGGAGACTCCTATACTATATGGGGGCGCAGAGGAGACTCCTATACTATATGGAACACAGAGGAGGCCTCCTATACTATATGGGGGCGCAGAGGAGACTCCTATACTATATGGGGGCGCAGAGGAGACCTCCTATACTATATGGGGCACAGAGGAGACCTCCTATACTATATGGGGCACAGAGGAGACCTCCTATACTATATGGGGCACAGAGGAGACCTCCTATACTATATGGAACACAGAGGAGACTCCTATACTATATGGGGGCACAGAGGAGACCTCCTATCCTATATGGGGCACAGAGGAGACCTCCTATACTATATGGGGCACAGAGGAGACCTCCTATACTATCTTGGGCACAGAGGAGACCTCCTTTACTATATAGAACACAGAGGAGGCCTCCTAAACTATATGGGGGCACAGAGGATACTGCTATACTATATGGGGCACAGAGGAGGCCTCCTAAACTATATGGGGGCACAGAGGAGACTCCTATACTATATGGAACACAGAGGAGGCCTCCTATACTATATGGGGGCACAGAGGAAACCTCCTATAATATATGGAACACAGAGGAGACTTCTATACTATATGGGCGCACAGAGGAGACCTCCTATACTATATGGGGGCGCATAGGAGGCCTCCTATACTATATGGAACACAGAGGAGACTTCAATACTATATGGCCGCACAGAGGAGACCTCCTATACTATATGGGCGCACAGAGGAGGCCTCCTATACTATATAGGGGCGCAGAGGAGACTCCTATACTATATGGGGGCACAGAGGAGAGCTCCTTTACTATATGGGGGCACAGAGGAGACCTCCTATACTATATGGAACTCAGAGGAGACCTCCTATACTATATGGGGGCGCAGAGGAGACTCCTATACTATATGGGGGCACAGAGGAGAGCTCCTATACTATATAGTGCACAGAGGAGACCTCCTATACTATATGGAACTCAGAGGAGACCTCCTATACTATATGGGGGCACAGAGGAGACCTCCTATACTATATGGAACTCAGAGGAGACCTCCTATACTATATGGGGGCGCAGAGGAGACTCCTATACTATATGGGGGCACAGAGGAGAGCTCCTATACTATATAGTGCACAGAGGAGACCTCCTATACTATATGGAACTCAGAGGAGACCTCCTATACTATATGGGGGCACAGAGGAGACTCCTATACTATATGGGGGCACAGAGGAGACTCCTATACTATATGGAACACAGAGAAGGCCTCCTATACTATATGGGGGCACAGAGGAGACTCCTATACTATATGGAACACAGAGGAGGCCTCCTATACTATATGGGGGCGCAGAGGAGACTCCTATACTATATGGGGGCACAGAGGAGACCTCCTATACTATATGGGGGCACAGAGGAGACCTCCTATATTATATTGGGGCACAGAGGAGACTCCTATACTATATAGATCACAGAGGAGGCCTCCTATACTATATGGGGGCACAGAGGAGACCTTCTATACTATATGGGGGCACAGGGGAGACCTCCTATACTATATGGAACACAGAGGAGACTCCTAAACTATATGGGGGCACAGAGGAGACTCCTATACTATATGGGGGCACAGAGGAGACTCCTATACTATATGGGGGCACAGAGGAGACTCCTAAACTATATGGGGGCACAGAGGAGACTCCTATACTATATGGGGGAACAGAGGAGATTCCTATGCTATATGAGGGCACAGAGGAGACTCCTATACTATATGGGGGCACAGAGGAGACTCCTATACTATATGGGGGCAAAGAGGGGACTCCTATACTATATGGGGGCACAGAGGAGACCTCCTATACTATATAGGGAAACAGAGAAGACTATATCCTATATGGGGGCACAGAGGAGGCCTCCTATACTATATGGGGGCACAAAGGAGAGCTCCTATACTATATGGGCACAGAGGAGGCTCCTATACTATATGGGGGCACAGAGGAGACCTCCTATACTATATGGGCGCACAAAGGAGACTTCCTATACTATATGGGGGCACAGAGGAGACTCCTATACTATATGGGGGCACAGAGGAGACTCCTATACTATATGGGGGCAAAGAGGGGACTCCTATACTATATGGGGGCACAGAGGAGACCTCCTATACTATATAGGGAAACAGGAGACTATATACTATATGGGGGCACAGAGGAGGCCTCCTATACTATATGGGGGCACAGAAGAGACCTCCTTTACTATATGGGGGCACAAAGGAGACTTCCTATACTATATGGGGGCACAAAGGAGACTTCCTATACTATATGGGGGCACAAAGGAGACTTCCTATACTATATGGGGGCACAAAGGAGACTCTTATACTATATGGGGGCACAGAGGAGAGCTCCTATACTATATGGGCACAGAGGAGGCTCCTATACTATATGGGGGCACAAAGGAGACTTCCTATACTATATGGGGGCACAGAGGAGACCTCCTATACTATATGGGGGCACAAAGGAGACTTCCTATACTATATGGGCGCACAAAGGAGTCTTCCTATACTATATGGGGGCACAGAGGAGACTCCTATACTATATGGGGGCACAGAGGAGAGCTCCAATACTATATGGGCACAGAGGAGGCTCCTATACTATATGGGGGCACAGAGGAGACCTCCTATACTATATGGGGGCACAGAGGAGACCTCCTATACTATATGGGGGCACAGAGGAGACCTCCTATACTACATGGGGGCACAGAGGAGACTCCTATACTATATGGGGGTACAGAGGAGACTCCAATACTATATGGGGGCACAGAGGAGACTCCTATACTATATGGGGGCACAGAGGAGACTCCTATATTATATGGGGGCACAGAGGAGACTCCTATACTATATGGGGGCACAGAGGAGACTCCTATACTATATGGGGGCACAGAGGAGAATCCTATATTATATGGGGGCACAGAGGAGACTCCTATACTATATGGGGGCACAGAGGAGACTCCTATACTATATGGGGGCACAGAGGAGACTCCTATACTATATGGGGACACAGAGGAGACCTCCTATACTATATGGGGGCACAGAGGAGACCTCCTATACTATATGGGGGCACAGAGGAGACTCCTATACTATATGGGGGAGCAGAGGAGACTCCTATATTATATGGAACACAGAGGAGACTCCTATACTATATGGGGGCACAGAGGAGACTCCTATATTATATGGAACACAGAGGAGACTCCTATACTATATGGGGGCACAGAGGAGACTCCTATACTATATGGGGGCACAGAGGAGACTCCTATACTATATGGGGGCACAGAGGAGACTCCTATATTATATGGAACACAGAGGAGACTCCTATATTATATGGAACACAGAGGAGACTCCTATATTATATGGAACACAGAGGAGACTCCTATACTATATGGGGGCACAGAGGAGACTCCTATACTATATGGGGGCACAGAGGAGACTCCTATATTATATGGAACACAGAGGAGACTCCTATATTATATGGAACACAGAGGAGACTCCTATATTATATGGAACACAGAGGAGACTCCTATACTATATGGGGCGCAGAGGAGACTCCTATACTATATGGGGGCACAGAGGAGACTCCTATACTATATGGGGGCGCAGAGGAGACTCCTATACTATATGGGGGCACAGAGGAGACTCCTATATTATATGGAACACAGAGGAGACTCCTATACTATATGGAACACAGAGGAGACTCCTATACTATATGGAACACATAGGAGACTCCTATACTATATGGAACACAGAGGAGACTCCTATACTATATGGGGGCACAGGGGAGAGCTCCTATACTATATGGGGGCACAGAGGAGACTCCTATACTATATGGGGGCACAGAGGAGACCTCCTATACTATATGGGGGCACAGAGGAGACTCCTATACTATATGGCACACAGAGGAGACTCCTATACTATATGGGGACACAGAGGAGACTCTTATACTATATGGGGGCACAGAGGAGACTCCTATACTATATGGGGGCACAGAGGAGACTCCTATACTATATGGGGGTACAGAAGAGACTCCTATATTATATGGAACACAGAGGAGACTCCTATACTATATGGAACACAGAGGAGACTCCTATACTATATGGGGGCAAAGAGGATACTCCTATACTATATGGAACACAGAGGAGACCTCCTATACTATATGGAACACAGAGGAGACTCCTATACTATATGGAACACAGAGGAGACTCCTATACTATATGGAACACAGAGGAGACTCCTATACTATATGGAACACAGAGGAGACTCCTATACTATATGGAACACAGAGGAGACTCCTATACTATATGGGGGCACAGAGGAGACTCCTATACTATATGGGGGCACAGAGGAGACTCCTATACTATATGGAACACAGAGGAGACTCCTATACTATATGGAACACAGAGTAGACTTCTATACTATATGGGGGCACAGAGGAGACTCCTATACTATATGGAACACAGAGGAGACTCCTATACTATATGGAACACAGAAGAGACTCCTATACTATATGGGAGCACAGAGGAGACTCCTATACTATATGGAACACAGAAGAGACTCCTATACTATATGGGGGCACAGAGGAGACTCCTATACTATATGGGGGCACAGAGGAGACTCCTATATTATATGGAACACAGAGGAGACTCCTATATTATATGGAACACAGAGGAGACTCCTATATTATATGGAACACAGAGGAGACTCCTATACTATATGGGGGCACAGAGGAGACTCCTATACTATATGGGGGCACAGAGGAGACTCCTATATTATATGGAACACAGAGGAGACTCCTATATTATATGGAACACAGAGGAGACTCCTATATTATATGGAACACAGAGGAGACTCCTATACTATATGGGGCGCAGAGGAGACTCCTATACTATATGGGGGCACAGAGGAGACTCCTATACTATATGGGGGCACAGAGGAGACTCATATTATATGGAACACAGAGGAGACTCCTATACTATATGGAACACAGAGGAGACTCCTATACTATATGGAACACATAGGAGACTCCTATACTATATGGAACACAGAGGAGACTCCTATACTATATGGGGGCACAGAGGAGACCTCCTATACTATATGGGGGCACAGAGGAGACTCCTATACTATATGGCACACAGAGGAGACTCCTATACTATATGGGGACACAGAGGAGACTCTTATACTATATGGGGGCACAGAGGAGACTCCTATACTATATGGGGGCACAGAGGAGACTCCTATACTATATGGGGGTACAGAAGAGACTCCTATATTATATGGAACACAGAGGAGACTCCTATACTATATGGAACACAGAGGAGACTCCTATACTATATGGGGGCAAAGAGGATACTCCTATACTATATGGAACACAGAGGAGACCTCCTATACTATATGGAACACAGAGGAGACTCCTATACTATATGGAACACAGAGGAGACTCCTATACTATATGGAACACAGAGGAGACTCCTATACTATATGGAACACAGAGGAGACTCCTATACTATATGGAGCACAGAGGAGGCTCATATACTATATGGGGGCACAGAGGAGACTCCTATACTATATGGGGGCACAGAGGAGACTCCTATACTATATGGAACACAGAGGAGGCTCCTCTACTATATGGAACACAGAGGAGACTCCTATACTATATGGGGGCACAGAGGAGACTCCTATACTATATGGAACACAGAGGAGACTCCTATACTATATGGGGGCACAGAGTAGACCTCCTATATTATATGGGGGCACAGAGTAGACCTCCTATATTATATGGAACACAGAGGAGACTCCTATACTATATGGGGTGCAGAGGAGACTCCTATACTATATGGGGGCACAGAGGAGACTCCTATACTATATGGAACACAGAGGAGACTCCTATACTATATGGGGGCACAGAGTAGACCTATATTATATGGGGGCACAGAGTAGACCTCCTATATTATATGGGGGCACAGAGGAGACTCCTATACTATATGGGGGCACAGAGGAGACTCCTATACTATATGGGGGCACAGAGGAGACTCCTATACTATATGGGGGCACAGAGGAGACTCCTATACTATATGGAACACAGAGGAGACTCCTATATTATATGGAACACAGAGGAGACTCCTATATTATATGGAACACAGAGGAGACTCCTATATTATATGAAGGCACAGAGGAGACTCCTATACTATATGGGGGTACAGAGGAGACTCCTATACTATATGGGGGCACAGAGGAGACTCCTATACTATATGGGGGTACAAAGGAGACTCCTATACTATATGGGGGCACAGAGGAGACCTCCTATACTATATGGGGGCACAGAGGAGACTCCTATACTATATGGGGGCACAGATGAGGCTCCTATACTATATGGGGGCACAGAGGAGACTCCTATACTATATGGGGGCGCAGCGGAGACTCCTATACTATATGGAACACAGAGGAGGCCTCCTATACTATATGGGGGCGCAGAGGAGACTCCTATACTATATGGGGGCGCAGAGGAGACTCCTATACTATATGGAACACAGAGGAGGCCTCCTATACTATATGGGGGCGCAGAGGAGACTCCTATACTATATGGGGGCGCAGAGGAGACCTCCTATACTATATGGGGCACAGAGGAGACCTCCTATACTATATGGGGCACAGAGGAGACCTCCTATACTATATGGGGCACAGAGGAGACCTCCTATACTATATGGAACACAGAGGAGACTCCTATACTATATGGGGGCACAGAGGAGACCTCCTATCCTATATGGGGCACAGAGGAGACCTCCTATACTATATGGGGCACAGAGGAGACCTCCTATACTATCTTCGGCACAGAGGAGACCTCCTTTACTATATAGAACACAGAGGAGGCCTCCTAAACTATATGGGGGCACAGAGGAGACTGCTATACTATATGGGGCACAGAGGAGGCCTCCTAAACTATATGGGGGCACAGAGGAGACTCCTATACTATATGGAACACAGAGGAGGCCTCCTATACTATATGGGGGCACAGAGGAAACCTCCTATACTATATGGAACACAGAGGAGACTTCTATACTATATGGGGGCGCATAGGAGGCCTCCTATACTATATGGAACACAGAGGAGACTTCAATACTATATGGCCGCACAGAGGAGACCTCCTATACTATATGGGCGCACAGAGGAGGCCTCCTATACTATATAGGGGCGCAGAGGAGACTCCTATACTATATGGGGGCACAGAGGAGAGCTCCTTTACTATATAGGGCACAGAGGAGACCTCCTATACTATATGGAACTCAGAGGAGACCTCCTATACTATATGGGGGCGCAGAGGAGACTCCTATACTATATGGGGGCACAGAGGAGAGCTCCTATACTATATAGTGCACAGAGGAGACCTCCTATACTATATGGAACTCAGAGGAGACCTCCTATACTATATGGGGGCACAGAGGAGACTCCTATACTATATGGGGGCACAGAGGAGACTCCTATACTATATGGAACACAGAGGAGGCCTCCTATACTATATGGGGGCACAGAGGAGACTCCTATACTATATGGAACACAGAGGAGGCCTCCTATACTATATGGGGGCGCAGAGGAGACTCCTATACTATATGGGGGCACAGAGGAGACCTCCTATACTATATGGGGGCACAGAGGAGACCTCCTATATTATATTGGGGCACAGAGGAGACTCCTATACTATATAGATCACAGAGGAGGCCTCCTATACTATATGGGGGCACAGAGGAGACCTTCTATACTATATGGGGGCACAGGGGAGACCTCCTATACTATATGGAACACAGAGGAGACTCCTAAATTATATGGGGGCACAGAGGAGACTCCTATACTATATGGGGGCACAGAGGAGACTCCTATACTATATGGGGGCACAGAGGAGACTCCTAAACTATATGGGGGCACAGAGGAGACTCCTATACTATATGGGGGAACAGAGGAGATTCCTATGCTATATGAGGGCACAGAGGAGACTCCTATACTATATGGGGGCACAGAGGAGACTCCTATACTATATGGGGGCAAAGAGGGGACTCCTATACTATATGGGGGCACAGAGGAGACCTCCTATACTATATAGGGAAACAGAGAAGACTATATCCTATATGGGGGCACAGAGGAGGCCTCCTATACTATATGGGGGCACAAAGGAGAGCTCCTATACTATATGGGCACAGAGGAGGCTCCTATACTATATGGGGGCACAGAGGAGACCTCCTATACTATATGGGCGCACAAAGGAGACTTCCTATACTATATGGGGGCACAGAGGAGACTCCTATACTATATGGGGGCACAGAGGAGACTCCTATACTATATGGGGGCAAAGAGGGGACTCCTATACTATATGGGGGCACAGAGGAGACCTCCTATACTATATAGGGAAACAGGAGACTATATACTATATGGGGGCACAGAGGAGGCCTCCTATACTATATGGGGGCACAGAAGAGACCTCCTTTACTATATGGGGGCACAAAGGAGACTTCCTATACTATATGGGGGCACAAAGGAGACTTCCTATACTATATGGGGGCACAAAGGAGACTTCCTATACTATATGGGGGCACAAAGGAGACTCTTATACTATATGGGGGCACAGAGGAGAGCTCCTATACTATATGGGCACAGAGGAGGCTCCTATACTATATGGGGGCACAAAGGAGACTTCCTATACTATATGGGGGCACAAAGGAGACTTCCTATACTATATGGGCGCACAAAGGAGTCTTCCTATACTATATGGGGGCACAGAGGAGACTCCTATACTATATGGGGGCACAGAGGAGAGCTCCAATACTATATGGGCACAGAGGAGGCTCCTATACTATATGGGGGCACAGAGGAGACCTCCTATACTATATGGGGGCACAGAGGAGACCTCCTATACTATATGGGGGCACAGAGGAGACCTCCTATACTACATGGGGGCACAGAGGAGACTCCTATACTATATGGGGGTACAGAGGAGACTCCAATACTATATGGGGGCACAGAGGAGACTCCTATACTATATGGGGGCACAGAGGAGACTCCTATATTATATGGGGGTACAGAGGAGACTCCTATACTATATGGGGGCACAGAGGAGACTCCTATACTATATGGGGGCACAGAGGAGAATCCTATATTATATGGGGGCACAGAGGAGACTCCTATACTATATGGGGGCACAGAGGAGACTCCTATACTATATGGGGGCACAGAGGAGACTCCTATACTATATGGGGGCACAGAGGAGACTCCTATACTATATGGGGACACAGAGGAGACCTCCTATACTATATGGGGGCACAGAGGAGACCTCCTATACTATATGGGGGCACAGAGGAGACTCCTATACTATATGGGGGAGCAGAGGAGACTCCTATATTATATGGAACACAGAGGAGACTCCTATACTATATGGGGGCACAGAGGAGACTCCTATATTATATGGAACACAGAGGAGACTCCTATACTATATGGGGGCACAGAGGAGACTCCTATACTATATGGGGGCACAGAGGAGACTCCTATACTATATGGGGACACAGAGGAGACCTCCTATACTATATGGGGGCACAGAGGAGACATCCTATACTATATGGGGGCACAGAGGAGACTCCTATACTATATGGGGGAGCAGAGGAGACTCCTATATTATATGGAACACAGAGGAGACTCCTATACTATATGGGGGCACAGAGGAGACTCCTATATTATATGGAACACAGAGGAGACTCCTATACTATATGGGGGCACAGAGGAGACTCCTATACTATATGGAACACAGAGGACACCTCCTATACTAAATGGGGACACAGGGGAGACTCTTATACTATATGGGGGCAGAGAAGGAGACTCCTATACTATATGGGGGCACAGAGGAGACTCCTATACTATATGGAACACAGAGGAGGCTCATATACTATATGGGGGCACAGAGGAGACTCCTATACTATATGGGGGCACAGGGGAGAGCTCCTATACTATATGGAACACAGAGGAGGCTCCTATACTATATGGGGACACAGAGGAGACTCCTATACTATATGAGGGCACAGAGGAGATTCCTATACTATATGGGGGCACAGAGGAGACTCCTATATTATATGGAACACAGAGGAGACTCCTATACTATATGTGGGCAGAGAAGTAGACTCCTATACTATATGGGGGCACAGAGGGGACCTCCTATACTATATGGAACACAGAGGAGACTCCTATACTATAAGGGGGCACAGAGGAGACTCCTATATTATTTGGAACACAGAGGAGACTCCTATACTATATGAGGGCACAGAGGAGACTCCTATACTATATGGAACACAGAGGAGGCCTCCTATACTATATGAGGACACAGAGGAGACTCTTATACTATATGGGGGCACAGAGGAGACCTCCTATATTATATGGGGGCACAGAGGAGACCTATACTATATGGAACACAGAGGAGGCCTCCTATACTATATGGGGACACAGAGGAGACTCATATACTATATGTGGGCAGAGAAGGAGACTCCTATACTATATGGGGGCACAGAGGAGACTCCTATACTATATGGGGGCACAGAGGAGACCTCCTATACTATATGGGGGCACAGAGAAGACCTCCTATACTATATGGGGGCACAGAGGACATTCCTATACTATATGGGGGCACAGAGGGGACCTCCTATACTATATGGAACACAGAGGAGACTCCTATACTATAAGGGGGCACAGAGGAGACTCCTATATTATATGGAACACAGAGGAGACTCCTATACTATATGGTGGCAAAGAGGAGACTCCTATACTATATGGGGACACAGAGGAGACTCTTATACTATATGTGGGCAGAGAAGGAGACTCCTATACTATATGGGGGCACAGAGGAGACCTATACTATATGGGGGCACAGAGGAGACTCCTATACTATATGGGGGCACAGAGGAGACCTCCTATACTATATGGGGGCACAGAGGAGACTCCTATACTATATGGAACACAGAGGAGGCTCATATACTATATGGGGGCACAGAGGAGACTCCTATACTATATGGGGGCACAGGGGAGAGCTCCTATACTATATGGGGGCACAGTGGAGACTCCTATACTATATGGAACACAGAGGAGGCTCCTATACTATATGGGGACACAGAGGAGACTCCTATACTATATGGGGGCACAGAGAAGATTCCTATACTATATGGGGGCACAGAGGGGACCTCCTATACTATATGGAAAACAGAGGAGACTCATACTATAAGGGGGCACAGAGGAGACTCCTATACTATATGGAACAAAGAGGAGGCCTCCTATACTATATGGGGACACAGAGGAGACCTCCTATATTATATGGGGGCACAGAGGAGACCTATACTATATGGGGGCACAGAGTAGACTTCTATACTATATGGGGGCACAGAGGAGACTCCTATACTATATGGAACACAGAGGAGGCTCATATACTATATGGGGGCAAAGAGGAGACTCCTATACTATATGGAACACAGAGGAGGCTCATATACTATATTGGGGCACAGAGGAGACTCCTATACTATATGGGGGCACAGAGGAGACTCCTATACCATATGGGGGCACAGAGGAGACCTCCTATACTATATGGGGGCACAGAGGAGACTCCAATACTATATGGAACACAGAGGAGACTCCTATATTATATGGGGGCACACATGGGACCTTCTATACCATATGGGGGCACAGAGGAGACCTCCTATACTATATGGGGGCACAGAGGAGACTCCAATACTATATGGAGCACAGAGGAGACTCCTATACTATATGGAACACAGAGGAGACTCTTATACTATATGGGGGCACAGAGGAGACTCCTATACTATATGGGGGCACAGAGGAGGCTCCTATACTATATGGGGGCACAAAGGAGACTCCTATACTATATGGGGGCACAGAGGAGACTCTTATACTATATGGGGGCACAGAGGATACTCCTATACTATATGGGGGCACAGAGGAGACTCCTATATTATATGGGAGCGCAGAGGAGACTCCTATACTATATGGAACACAGAAGAGGCTTCTATACTATATGGAACACAGAGAAGGCCTCCTATACTATATGGAACACAGAGGAGACTTCTATACTATATGGGCGAACAGAGGAGACCTCCTATACTATATGGGGGCGCAGAGGAGGCCTCCTATACTATATGGAACACAGAGGAGACTTCTATACTATATGGCCGCACAGAGGAGGCCTCCTATACTATATGGGGGCGCAGAGGAGACTCCTATACTATATGGGGGCACAGAGGAGAGCTCCTATACTATATAGGGCACAGAGGAGACCTCCTATACTATATGGAACTCAGAGGAGATCTCCTATACTATATGGGGGCGCAGAGGAGACTCCTATACTATATGGGGGCACAGAGGAGACTCCTATACTATATGGGAGCACAGAGGAGACTCCTATACTATATGGAACACAGAAGAGGCTTCTATACTATATGGAACACAGAGGAGGCCTCCTATACTATATGGAACACAGAGGAGACTTCTATACTATATGGGCGAACAGAGGAGACCTCCTATACTATATGGGGGCGCAGAGGAGGCCTCCTATACTATATGGAACACAGAGGAGACTTCTATACTATATGGCCGCACAGAGGAGACCTCCTATACTATATGGGCGCACAGAGGAGGCCTCCTATACTATATGGGGGCGCAGAGGAGACTCCTATACTATATGGGGGCACAGAGGAGAGCTCCTATACTATATAGGGCACAGAGGAGACCTCCTATACTATATGGAACTCAGAGGAGACCTCCTATACTATATGGGGGCGCAGAGGAGACTCCTATACTATATGGGGGCACAGAGGAGAGCTCCTATACTATATAGGGCACAGAGGAGACCTCCTATACTATATGGAACTCAGAGGAGACCTCCTATACTATATGGGGGCACAGAGGAGACTCCTATACTATATGGAACAAAGAGGAGGCCTCCTATACTATATGGGGGCACAGAGGATACCTCCTATATTATATGGGGGCACAGTGGAGACTCCTATACTATATGGAACACAGAGGAGACCTCCTATATTATATGGTTGCACAGAGGAGACTCCTATACTATATGGGGGCACAGAGGAGACTCCTATACTATATGGAACACAGAGGAGGCCTCCTATACTATATGGGGGCGCAGAGGAGACTCCTATATTATATGGGGGCACAGAGGAGACCTCCTATATTATATGGGGGCACAAAGGAGACTCCTATACTATATGGAACACAGAGGAGGCCTCCTATACTATATGGGGGCGCAGAGGAGACTCCTATACTATATGGGGGCACAGAGGAGACCTCCTATACTATATGGGGGCACAGAGGAGACCTCCTATATTATATGGGGGCACAGAGGAGACTCCTATACTATATAGATCACAGAGTAGGCCTCCAATACTATATGGGGGCACAGAGGAGACCTCCTATACTATATGGGGGCACAGGGGAGACCTCCTATACTATATGGAACACAGAGGAGACTCCTAAACTATATGGGGGCACAGAGGAGACTCCTATACTATATGGGGGCACAGAGGAGACTCCTATACTATATGGGGCACAGAGGAGACTCCTATACTATATGGGGGCACAGAGGAGATTCCTATGCTATATGAGGGCACAGAGGAGACTCCTATACTATATGGGAGCACAGTGGAGATTCCTATACTATATGGGGGCAAAGAGGGGACTCCTATACTATATGGGGGCAAAGAGGTGACTCCTATACTATATAGGGAAACAGAGGAGACTATATACTATATGGGGGCACAGAGGAGGCCTCCTATACTATATGGGGGCACAAAGGAAAGCTCCTATACTATATGGGCACAGAGGAGGCTCCTATACTATATGGGGGCACAGAGGAGACCTCCTATACTATATGGGCGCACAAAGGAGACTTCCTATACTATATGGGGGCACAGAGGAGGCCTCCTATACTATATGGGGGCGCAGAGGAGACTCCTATACTATATGGGGGCACAGAGGAGAGCTCCTATACTATATAGGGCACAGAGGAGACCTCCTATACTATATGGAACTCAGAGGAGACCTCCTATACTATATGGGGGCGCAGAGGAGACTCCTATACTATATGGGGGCACAGAGGAGACTCCTATACTATATGGGAGCACAGAGGAGACTCCTATACTATATGGAACACAGAGGAGACTTCTATACTATATGGGCGAACAGAGGAGACCTCCTATACTATATGGGGGCGCAGAGGAGGCCTCCTATACTATATGGAACACAGAGGAGACTCCTATACTATATGGAACACAGAGGAGACTTCTATACTATATGGCCGCACAGAGGAGACCTCCTATACTATATGGGCGCACAGAGGAGGCCTCCTATACTATATGGGGGCGCAGAGGAGACTCCTATACTAAATGGGGGCACAGAGGAGAGCTCCTATACTATATAGGGCACAGAGGAGACCTCCTATACTATATGGAACTCAGAGGAGACCTCCTATACTATATGGGGGCGCAGAGGAGACTCCTATACTATATGGGGGCACAGAGGAGACCTCCTATACTATATGGAACACAGAGGAGACTCCTATACTATATAGGGCACAGAGGAGACCTCCTATACTATATGGAACTCAGAGGAGACCTCCTATACTATATGGGGGCACAGAGGAGACTCCTATACTATATGGAACAAAGAGGAGGCCTCCTATACTATATGGGGGCGCAGAGGAGACTCCTATATTATATGGGGGCACAGAGGAGACCTCCTATATTATATGGGGGCACAGAGGAGACTCCTATACTATATGGAACACAGAGGAGACCTCCTATATTATATGGTTGCACAGAGGAGACTCCTATACTATATGGGGGCACAGAGGAGACTCCTATACTATATGGAACACAGAGGAGGCCTCCTATACTATATGGGGGCGCAGAGGAGACTCCTATATTATATGGGGGCACAGAGGAGACCTCCTATATTATATGGGGGCACAGAGGAGACTCCTATACTATATGGAACACAGAGGAGGCCTCCTATACTATATGGGGGCGCAGAGGAGACTCCTATACTATATGGGGGCACAGAGGAGACCTCCTATACTATATGGGGGCACAGAGGAGACCTCCTATATTATATGGGGGCACAGAGGAGACTCCTATACTATATAGATCACAGAGTAGGCCTCCAATACTATATGGGGGCACAGAGGAGACCTCCTATACTATATGGGGGCACAGGGGAGACCTCCTATACTATATGGAACACAGAGGAGACTCCTAAACTATATGGGGGCACAGAGGAGACTCCTATACTATATGGGGGCACAGAGGAGACTCCTATACTATATGGGGGCACAGAGGAGACTCCTAAACTATATGGGGGCACAGAGGAGACTCCTATACTATATGGGGGCACAGAGGAGACTCCTATACTATATGGGGTCACAGAGGAGATTCCTATGCTATATGAGGGCACAGAGGAGACTCCTATACTATTTGGGAGCACAGTGGAGACTCCTATACTATATGGGGGCAAAGAGGGGACTCCTATACTATATGGGGGCAAAGAGGTGACTCCTATACTATATAGGGAAACAGAGGAGACTATATACTATATGGGGGCACAGAGGAGGCCTCCTATACTATATGGGGGCACAAAGGAAAGCTCCTATACTATATGGGAACAGAGGAGGCTCCTATACTATATGGGGGCACAGAGGAGACCTCCTATACTATATGGGCGCACAAAGGAGACTTCCTATACTATATGGGGGCACAGAGGAGACTCCTATACTATATGGGGGCACAGAGGAGACTCTTATACTATATGGGGGCAAAGAGGGGACTCCTATACTATATGGGGGCACAGAGGAGACCTCCTATACTATATAGGGAAACAGAGGAGACTATATACTATATGGGGGCACAGAGGAGGCCTCCTATACTATATGGGGGCACAGAGGAGACTCCTATACTATATGGGGGCACAGAGGAGAGCTACTATACTATATGGGGGCACAGAAGAGACCTCCTTTACTATATGGGGGCACAAAGGAGACTTCCTATACTATATGGGGGCACAAAGGAGACTTCCTATACTATATGGGGGCACAAAGGAGACTTCCTATACTATATGGGGGCACAGAGGAGACTCCTATACTATATGGGGGCACAGAGGAGAGCTACTATACTATATGGGCACAGAGGAGGCTCCTATACTATATGGGGGCACAGAGGAGACCTCCTATACTATATGGGCGCACAAAGGAGACTTCCTATACTATATGGGGGCACAGAGGAGAGCTCCTATACTATATGGGCACAGAGGAGGCTCCTATACTATATGGGGGCACAGAGGAGACCTCCTATACTATATGGGGGCATAGAGGAGACCTCCTATACTACATGGGGGCACAGAGGAGACCTCCTATACTACATGGGGGCACAGAGGAGACTGCCTATACTGTATGGGGGCACAGAGGAGACTCCTATACTATATGGGGGTACAGAGGAGACTCCAATACTATATGGGGGCACAGAGGAGACTCCTATACTATATGGGGGCACAGAGGAGACTCCTATACTATATGGGGGCACAGAGGAGACTCCTATATTATATGGGGGCACAGAGGAGACTCCTATACTATATGGGGGCGCAGAGGAGACTCCTATACTATATGGGGGCACAGAGGAGACTCCTATACTATATGGGGGCACAGAGGAGACTCCTATACTATATGGGGGCACAGAGGAGACTCCTATACTATATGGGGGCACAGAGGAGAGCTCCTATACTATATGGGGGCACAGAGGAGACTCCTATACTATATGGGGGCACAGAGGAGACTCCTATACTATATGGGGGAGCAGAGGAGACCGCCTATATTATATGGAACACAGAGGAGACTCCTATACTATATGGGGGCACAGAGGAGACTCCTATACTATATGAGGGCACAGAGAAAACTCCTATATTATATGGAACACAGAGGAGACTCCTATACTATATGGGGGCACAGAGGAGACTCCTATATTATATGGAACACAGAGGAGACTCCTATACTATATGGGGGCACAGAGGAGACTCCTATACTATATGGAACACAGAGGAGACCTCCTATACTATATGGGGACACAGGGGAGACTCTTATACTATATGGGGGCAGAGAAGGAGACTCCTATACTATATCGGGGCACAGAGGAGACTCCTATACTATATGGGGGCACAGAGGAGACTCCTATACTATATGGAACACAGAGGAGGCTCATATACTATATGGGGGCACAGGGGAGAGCTCCTATACTATATGGAACACAGAGGAGGCTCCTATACTATATGGGGACACAGAGGAGACTCCAATACTATATGGGGGCACAGAGGAGACTCCTATATTATATGGAACACAGAGGAGACTCCTATACTATATGTGGGCAGAGATGGAGACTCCTATACTATATGGGGGCACAGAGGGGACCTCCTATACTTTATGGAACACAGAGAAGACTCCTATACTATAAGGGGGCACAGAGGAGACTCCTATATTATATGGAACACAGAGGAGACTCCTATACTATATGGGGGCACCGAGGAGACTCCTATACTATATGGAACACAGAGGAGGCCTCCTATACTATGTGGGGACACAGAGGAGACTCTTATACTATACGGGGGCACAGAGGAGACCTCCTATATTATATGGGGGCACAGAGGAGACCTATACTATATGGGGGCACAGAGGAGACTCCTATACTATATGGAACACAGAGGAGGCTCCTATACTATGTGGGGGCACAGAGGAGACTCCTATACTATATGGAACACAGAGGAGGCTCATATACTATATGAGGGCACAGAGGAGACTTTTATACTATATGGGGGCACAGAGGAGACTCCTATACTATATGGAACACAGAGGAGGCCTCCTATACTATATGGGGACACAGAGGAGGCCTCCTATACTATATGGGGGCACAGAGGACATTCCTATACTATATGGGGGCACAGAGGAGACTCCTATACTATATGGAACACAGAGGAGGCCTCCTATACTATATGGGGACACAGAGGAGACTCATATACTATATGTGGGCAGAGAAGGAGACTCCTATACTATATGGGGGCACAGAGGAGACTCCTATACTATATGGGGGCACAGAGGAGACCTCCTATACTATATGGGGGCACAGAGAAGACCTCCTATACTATATGGGGGCACAGAGGACATTCCTATACTATATGGGGGCACAGAGTTGACCTCCTATACTATATGGAACACAGAGGAGACTCCTATACTATAAGGGGGCACAGAGGAGACTCCTATACTATATGGGGGCACAGAGGAGACCTCCTATACTATATGGGGGCACAGAGGAGATTCCTATACTATATGGGGGCACAGAGGGGACCTCCTATACTATATGGAACACAGAGGAGACTCCTATACTATAAGGGGGCACAGAGGAGACTCCTATACTATATGGGGGCACAGAGGAGACCTCCTATACTATATGGGGGCACAGAGGAGATTCCTATACTATATGGGGGCACAGAGGAGACTCCTATACTATATGGAACACAGAGGAGGCCTCCTATACTATATGGGGGCACAGAGGAGACTCCTATACTATATGGGGACACAGAGGAGACCTCCTATACTATATGGGGGCACAGAGGAGAGCTCCTATACTATATGGAACACAGAGGAGGCCTCCTATACTATATGGGGGCACAGAGGAGACTCCTATACTATATGGGGACACAGAGGAGACCTCCTATACTATATGGGGGCACAGAGGAGAGCTCCTATACTATATGGGGACACAGAGGAGACTCATATACTATATGTGGGCAGAGAAGGAGACTCCTATATTATATGGAACACAGAGGAGACTCCTATACTATATGGGGGCACAGAGGAGACTCCTATACTATATGGAACACAGAGGAGGCCTCCTATACTATATGGGGGCACAGAGGAGACTCCTATACTATATGGGGACACAGAGGAGACCTCCTATACTATATGGGGGCACAGAGGAGAGCTCCTATACTATATGGGGACACAGAGGAGACTCATATACTATATGTGGGCAGAGAAGGAGACTCCTATACTATATGGGGGCACAGAGGAGACTCCTATACTATATGGGGGCACAGAGGAGACCTCCTATAATATATGTGGGCACAGAAAAGACCTCCTATACTATATGGGGGCACAGAGGGGACCTCCTATACTATATGGAACACAGAGGAGACTCCTATACTATAAGGGGGCACAGAGGAGACTCCTATATTATATGGAACACAGAGGAGACTCCTATACTATATGGTGGCACAGAGGAGACTGCTATACTATATGGAACACAGAGGAGGCCTCCTATACTACATGGGGACACAAAGGAGACTCTTATACTATATGTGGGCAGAGAAGGAGACTCCTATACTATATGGGGGCACAGAGGAGACCTCCTATATTATACGGGGGCACAGAGGAGACTCCTATACTATATGGGGGCACAGAGGAGACCTCCTATACTATATGGGGGCACAGAGGAGACTCCTATACTATATGGGGGCACAGAGGAGACTCCTATACTATATGGAACACAGAGGAGGCTCATATACTATATGGGGGCACAGAGGAGACTCCTATACTATATGGAACACAGAGGAGGCTCATATACTATATGGGGGCACAGAGGAGACTCCTATACTATATGGGGGCACAGAGGAGACTCCTATACTATATGGGGGCACAGGGGAGAGCTCCTATACTATATGGGGGCACAGAGGAGACTCCTATACTATATGGAACACAGAGGAGGCTCCGATACTATATGGGGACACAGAGGAGACTCCTATACTATATGGGGGCACAGAGAAGATTCCTATACTATATGGGGGCACAGAGGGGACCTCCTATACTATATGGAAAACAGAGGAGACTCATACTATAAGGGGGCACAGAGGAGACTCCTATACTATATGGAACAAAGAGGAGGCCTCCTATACTATATGGGGACACAGAGGAGACTCTTATACTATATGGGGCAGAGAAGGAGACTCCTATACTATATGGGGGCACAGAGGAGACCTCCTATATTATATGGGGGCACAGAGGAGACCTATACTATATGGGGGCACAGAGTAGACTCCTATACTATATGGGGGCACAGAGGAGACTCCTATACTATATGGAACACAGAGGAGGCTCCTATACTATATGGGGACACAGAGGAGACTCCTATACTATATGGGGGCACAGATGGGACCTTCTATACTATATGGGAGCACAGAGGAGGCTCCTATACTATATGGGGGCACAGAGGAGACTCCTATACTATATGGGGGCACAGAGGAGACTCTTATACTATATGGGGGCACAGAGGATACTCCTATACTATATGGGGGCACAGAGGAGACTCCTATACTATATGGGAGCACAGAGGAGACTCCTATGCTATATGGAACACAGAGGAGGCTTCTATACTATATGGAACACAGAGGAGGCTCCTATACTATATGGGGGCACAGAGGAGACTCCTATACTATATGGGGGCACAGAGGGGACCTCCTTTACTATATTGGGGCACAGAGGAGGTTCCTATACTATATGGGGGCACAGAGGAGACTCCTATACTATATGGGGGCACAGAGGAGGCTCCTATACTATATGGGGGCACAGAGGAGGCTCCTATACTATATGGGGGCACAGAGGAGACCTCCTATACTATATGGGGGCACAGAGGAGACTCCTATACTATATTGAACACAGAGGAGACCTCCTATAATATATGGGGGCACAGAGGAGACTCCTATACTATATGGGGGCACAGAGGAGACTCCTATACTATATGGGGGCAAAGAGAAGACTCCTTTTCTATATGGACCACAGAGGAGACCTACTATACTATATGGGGGCACAGAGGAGACTCCTATACTATATGGGGGCACAGAGGAGACTCCTATACTATATGGAACACAGAGGAGACCTCCTATACTATATGGAGGTACAGAGGAGGCTCCTATACTATAAGGGGGCACAGAGGAGACTCCTATACTATATGGGGGCACAGAGGAGACTCCTATACTATATGGAACACAGAGGAGACCTCCTATACTATATGGGGGCACAGAGGAGGCTCCTATACTATAAGGGGGCACAGAGGAGACTCCTCTACTATATGGGGGCACAGGGGAAACTCCTATACTATATGGGGGCACAGAGGAGACTCCTATACTATATGGTGCACAGAGGAGACTCCTATACTATATGGGGGCACAGAGGAAACCTCCTATACTATATTGAACACAGAGGAGACCTCCTATACTATATGGGGGTGCAGAGGAGACCTCCTATATTATATGGGAGCACAGATGAGACCTCCTATACTATATAGGGGCACAGATGAGACTCTTGTACTATATGGGGGCCCCGAGGAGGCCTCCTATACTATATGGGAAAACAGAGGAGACTCCTCTACTATATGGGGGCACAGTGGAGACCTCCTATACTATATGGGGGCACAAAGGAGACTCCTATACTATATGGAACACAGAGGAGACCTCCTATAATATATGGGGGCACAGAGGAGACTCCTATACTATATGGGGGCACAGAGGAGACTCCTATACTATATGGAACACAGAGGGGACCTCATATACTATATGGAGGCACAGAGGAGACCTCCTATATTATATGGTGCACAGAGGAGGCTCCTATACTATAAGGGGGCACAAAGGAGACTCCTATACTATATGGGGACACAGGGGAGACACCTATACTATATGGGGGCACAGAGGATACTATATGGGGGCACAGAGGAGACTCATATAATATATGGGGGCACAGAGGAGACCTCCTATACTATATGGGGGCACAAAGGAAACCTCCTATACTATATGGAACACAGAGGAGACCTCCTATACTATATGCGGGCGCAGAGGAGACTTCCTATACTATATGGGGACACAGAGGAGACCTCCTATACTATATGTGGGCACAGATGACACTCCTATACTATATGAGGGCCCAGAGGAGGCCTCCTATACTATATGGGAAAACAGAGGAGACTCCTATACTATATGGGGGCACAGAGGAGACTCCTATACTATATGGGGGCACAGAGGAGACTCCTATACTTTATGGGGGCACAGAGGAGACTCCTATACTATATGGAACTCAGAGGAGGCCTCCTATAGTATATGGGGGCACAGAGGAGACTCCTATACTATATGGAACACAGAGGAGACCTCCTATATTATATGGTGGCATAGAGGAGACTCCTATTCTATATGGGGGCGCAGAGGAGACTCCTATACTATATGGAACACAGAGGAGGTCTCCTATACTATATGGGGGCACAGAAGAGACTCCTATACTATATGGGAAAACAGAGGAGACCTCCTATACTATATGGGGGCACAGAGGAGACTCCTATACTATATAGATCACAGAGGAGGCCTCCTATACTATATGGGGGCACAACGGAGACCTCTTATACTATATGGAACACAGAGGAGACCTCCTATACTATATGGGGGCACAGAGGAGACCTCCTATACTATATAGGGGCACAGAGGAGACCTCCTATACTATATGGAACACAGAGGAGGCTCATATACTATATGGGGGCACAGAGGAGACTCCTATACTATATGGTGGCACAGAGGAGACTCCTATACTATATGGGGGCACAGGGGAGAGCTCCTATACTATATGGGGGCACAGAGGAGACTCCTATACTATATGGAACACAAAGGAGGCTCCTATACTATATGGGGACACAAAGGAGACTCCTATACTATATGGGGGCACAGAGGAGACTCATACTATAAGGGGGCACAGAGGAGACTCCTATACTATATGGAACAAAGAGGAGGCCTCCTATACTATATGGGGACACAGAGGAGACTCTTATACTATATGGGGGCACAGAGGAGACCTCCTATATTATATGGGGGCACAGAGGAGACCTATACTATATGGGGGCACAGAGTAGACTCCTATACTATATGGGGGCACAGAGGAGACTCCTATACTATATGGAACACAGAGGAGGCTCATATACTATATGGGGGCAAAGAGGAGACTCCTATACTATATGGAACACAGAGGAGGCTCATATACTATATGGGGGCACAGAGGAGACTCTTATACTATATGGGGGCACAGAGGAGACTCCTATACCATATGGGGGAACAGAGGAGACTCCTATACTATATGGGGGGACAGAGGAGACTCCTATACTATATGGAACACAGAGGAGGCTCCTATACTATATGAGGACACAGAGGAGACTCTTATACTATATGGGGGCACAGATGGGACCTTCTATACTATATGGGGGCACAGAGGAGACTCCTATACTATATGGGGGCACAGAGGAGACTCCTATACTATATGGGGGCACAGAGGATACTCCTATACTATATGGGGGCACAGAGGAGACTCCTATACTATATGGGAGCACAGAGGAGACTCCTATACTATATGGAACACAGAGGAGGCTTCTATACTATATGGAACACAGAGGAGGCTCCTATACTATATGGGGGCACAGAGGGGACCTCCTATACTATATGGGGGCACAGAGGAGGCTCCTATACTATATGGGGGCACAGAGGAGACTCCTATACTATATGGGGGCACAGGGGAGACTCCTATACTATATGGAACACAGAGGGGACCTCATATACTATATGGAGGCACAGAGGAGACCTCCTATATTATATGGGAGCACAGAGGAGGCTCCTATACTATAAGGGGGCACAAAGGAGACTCCTATACTATATGGGGACACAGGGGAGACACCTATACTATATGGGGGCACAGAGGAGACTCATATAATATATGGGGGCACAGAGGAGACCTCCTATACTATATGGGGGCACAGAGGAGACCTCCTATACTATATGGGGCACAGAGGAGACCTCCTATACTATATGGGGGCGCAGAGGAGACCTCCTATACTATATGGGGACACAGAGGAGACCTCCTATACTATATGTGGGCACAGATGACACTCCTATACCATATGAGGGCCCAGAGGAGGCCTCCTATACTATATGGGAAAACAGAGGAGATTCCGATACTATATGGGGGCACAGAGGAGACTCCTATACTATATGGGGGCACAGAGGAGACTCCTATACTATATGGGGCCACAGAGGAGACTCCTATACTATATGGAACACAGAGGAGACCTCCTATACTATATGGAACACAGAGGAGACCTCCTATACTATATGGGGGCGCAGAGGAGACCTCCTATACTATATGGGGACACAGAGGAGACCTCCTATACTATATGGGGGCACAGAGGAGACTCCTATACTATATGGGGGCACAGAGGAGACTCCTATATTATATGGGGGCACAGAGGAGACTCCTATACTATATGGAACTCAGAGGAGGCCTCCTATACTATATGGGGGCACAGAGGAGACTCCTATACTATATGGAACACAGAGGAGACCTCCTATATTATATGGGGGCACAGAGGAGACTCCTATTCTATATGGGGGCGCAGAGGAGACTCCTATACTATATGGGGGCACAGAGGAGGTCTCCTATACTATATGGAACACAGAGGAGGTCTCCTATACTATATGGGGGCACAGAAGAGACTCCTATACTATATGGGAAAACAGAGGAGACCTCCTATACTATATGGGGGCACAGAGGAGACTCCTATACTATATAGATCACAGAGGAGGCCTCCTATACTATATGGGGGCACAAAGGAGACCTCTTATACTATATGGAACACAGAGGAGACCTCCTATACTATATGGGGGCACAGAGGAGACCTCCTATACTATATGGGGGCACAGAGGAGACCTCCTATACTATATGGGGGCACAGAGGAGACTCCTATACTATATGGAACACAGAGGAGGCTCATATACTATATGGGGGCACAGAGGAGACTCCTATACTATATGGGGGCACAGAGGAGACTCCTATACTATATGGGGGCACAGGGGAGAGCTCCTATACTATATGGGGGCACAGAGGAGACTCCTATACTATATGGAACACAGAGGAGGCTCCTATACTATATGGGGGCACAGAGGGGACCTCCTATACTATATGGAAAACAGAGGAGACTCATACTATAAGGGGGCACAGAGGAGACTCCTATACTATATGGGGACACAGAGGAGACTCTTATACTATATGGGGATAGAGAAGGAGACTCCTATACTATATGGGGGCACAAAGGAGACCTATATTATATGGGGGCACAGAGGGGACCTCCTATACTATATGGAAAACAGAGGAGACTCATACTATAAGGGGGCACAGAGGAGACTCCTATACTATATGGGGACACAGAGGAGACTCTTATACTATATGGGGGCAGAGAAGGAGACTCCTATACTATATGGGGGCACAGAGGAGACCTATATTATATGGGGGCACAGAGGAGACCTATACTATATGGGGGCACAGATTAGACTCCTATACTATATGGGGGCACAGAGGAGACTCCTATACTATATGGAACACAGAGGAGGCTCATATACTATATGGGGGCAAAGAGGAGACTCCTATACTATATGGAACACAGAGGAGGCTCATATACTATATGGGGGCACAGAGGAGACTCCTATACTATATGGGGGCACAGAGGAGACTCCTATACCATATGGGGGCACAGAGGAGACTCCTATACTATATGGGGGCACAGAGGAGACTCCTATACTATATGGAACACAGAGGAGGCTCCTATACTATATGGGGACACAGAGAAGACTCCTATACTATATGGGGGCACAGATGGGACCTTCTATACTATATGGGAGCACAGAGGAGGCTCCTATACTATATGGGGGCACAGAGGAGACTCCTATACTATATGGGGGCACAGAGGAGACTCTTATACTATATGGGGGCACAGAGGATACTCCTATACTATATGGGGGCACAGAGGAGACTCCTATACTATATGGGAGCAAAGAGGAGACTCCTATACTATATGGAACACAGAGGAGGCTCCTATACTATATGGGGGCACAGAGGAGACTCCTATACAATATGGGGGCACAGAGGAGGCTCCTATACTATATGAGGGCACAGAGGAGACTCCTATACTATATGGGGGCACAGAGGAGGCTCCTATACTATATGCGGGCACAGAGGAGGCTCCTATACTATATGGGGGCACAGAGGAGACCTCCTATACTATATGGGGGCACAGAGGAGACTCCTATACTATATTGAACACAGAGGAGACCTCCTATACTATATGGGGGCACAGAGGAGACTCCTATACAATATGGGGGCACAGAGGAGGCTCCTATACTATATGAGGGCACAGAGGAGACTCCTATACTATATGGGGGCACAGAGGAGGCTCCTATACTATATGCGGGCACAGAGGAGGCTCCTATACTATATGGGGGCACAGAGGGGACCTCCTATACTATATGGAAAACAGAGGAGACTCATACTATAAGGGGGCACAGAGGAGACTCCTATACTATATGGAACAAAGAGGAGGCCTCCTATACTATATGGGGACACAGAGGAGACTCTTATACTATATGGTGGCAGAGAAGGAGACTCCTATACTATATGGGGGCACATAGGAGACCTCCTATATTATATGGGGGCACAGAGGAGACCTATACTATATGGGGGCACAGAGTAGACTCCTATACTATATGGGGGCACAGAGGAGACTCCTATACTATATGGAACACAGAGGAGGCTCATATACTATATGGGGGCACAGAGGAGACTCCTATACTATATGGGGGCACAGAGGAGACTCCTATACCATATGGGGGCACAGAGGAGACTCCTATACTATATGGGGGCACAGAGGAGACTCCTATACTATATGGAACACAGAGGAGGCTCCTATACTATATGGGGACACAGAGGAGACTCCTATACTATATGGGGGCCCAGATGGGACCTTCTATACTATATGGGAGCACAGAGGAGGCTCCTATACTATATGGGGGCACAGAGGAGACTCCTATACTATATGGGGGCACAGAGGAGACTCTTATACTATATGGGGGCACAGAGGAGACTCTTATACTATATGGGAGCACAGAGGAGACTCCTATACTATATGGAACACAGAGGAGGCTCCTATACTATATGGGGGCACAGAGGAGACTCCTATACTATATGGGGGCACAGAGGGGACCTCCTATACTATATGGGGGCACAGAGGAGGCTCCTATACTATATGGGGGCACAGAGGAGACTCCTATACTATATGGGGGCACAGAGGGGACCTCCTATACTATATGGGGGCACAGAGGAGGCTCCTATACTATATGCGGGCACAGAGGAGGCTCCTATACTATATGGGGGCACAGAGGAGACCTCCTATACTATATGGGGGCACAGAGGAGACTCCTATACTATATTGAACACAGAGGAGACCTCCTATAATATATGGGGGCACAGAGGAGACTCCTATACTATATGGGGGCACAGAGGAGACTCCTATACTATATGGGGGCACAGAGAAGACTCCTTTTCTATATGGAACACAGAGGAGACTCCTATACTATATGGAACACAGAGGAGACCTCCTATACTATATGTAGGTACAGAGGAGACCTCCTATATTATATGGGGGCACAGAGGAGGCTCCTATACTATAAGGGGGCACAGAGGAGACTCCTATACTATATGGGGGCACAGGGGAAACTCCTATACTATATGGGGGCACAGAGGAGACTCCTATACTATATAGAACACAGAGGAGGCCTCCTATAATATATGGGGCACAGAGGAGGCCTCCTAAACTTTATGGGGGCACAGAGGAGACTCCTATACTATATGGGGGTACAGAGGAGGCCTCCTTTACAATATGGGGGCACAGAGGAGACTCCTATACTATATGGAACACAGAGGAGGCCTCCTATACTATATGGGGGCACAGAGGAAACTCCTATACTATAGTTGCATGCAGAGGAGGCTCCCATACTATATGGAACACAAAGGGGACTCCTATACTATATGGGGTCACAGAAGAGGCCTCCTATACTCTAGGGGGCACAGAGGAGACTCCTATACTATATGGAACACAGAGGAGACCTCCTATACTATATGGCGGCACAGAGGAGACTCCTATACTATATGGGGGCACAGGGGAGACCTCCTATACTATATCGGGGCACAGAGGAGACTCCTATACTTTATAGAACACAAAGGAGACTCCTATACTATATGGGGGCACAGAGGAGAGCTCCTATACTATATGGGGCACAGAGGAGACCTCCTATACTATATGGAACACAGAGGAGACCTCCTATACTATATGGAGGCACAGAGGAGACTCCTATACTATATGGGGGCACAGAGGAGACCTCCTATACTTATGGGGGCACAGAGGAGACTCCTATACTATATGGAACACAGAGGAGACTCCTATACTATATGGGGGCACAGAGGAGACCTCCTATACTATATATAACACAGAGGAGGCCTCATATACTATATGGGGCAAAGAGAAGGCCTTCTAAACTATATGGGGGCACAGAGGAGACTCCTATACTATATGGGGGCACAGAGGAGGCTTCCTATACTATATGGAACACAGAGGAGACTCCTATACTATATGGGGGCACAGAGGAGAGCTCCTATACTATATGGGGCACAGAGGAGACCTCCTATACTATATGGAACACAGAGGAGACCTCCTATACTATATGGAGGCACAGAGGAGACTCCTATAGTATATGGGGGCACAGAGGAGACCTCCTATACTTATGGGGGCACAGAAGAGACTCCTATACTATATGGAACACAGAGGAGACTCCTATACTATATGGGGGCACAGAGGAGACCTCCTATACTATATGGGGACACAGAGGAGGCGTCCTATACTATATGGGGGCGCAGAGGAGACTCCTATACTATATGGGGGCACAGAGGAGACTCCTATACTATATGGAGCACAGAGGAGGCCTCCTATACTATATGGGGGCGCAGAGGAGACTCATATACTATATGGGGGCACAGAGGAGACCTCCTATATTATATGGGGGCACAGAGGAGACTCCTATACTATATAGATGACAGAGGAGGCCTCCTATACTATATGGGGGCACAGAGGAGACTCCTATACTATATGGAACACAGAGGAGGCCTCCTATACTATATGGGGGCGCAGAGGAGTCTCCTATACTATATGGGGGCACAGAGGAGACTCCTATACTATATGGGGGCAAAGAGGGGACTCCTATACTATATGGGGGCACAGAGGAGACCTCCTATAGTATATAGGGAAACAGAGGAGACTATATACTATATAGGGGCACAGAGGAGACCTCCTTTACTATATGGGGGCACAGAGGAGGCTCCTATACTATATGGGGCACAGAGGAGGCTCCTATACTATATGGGGGCACAGAGGAGACCTCCTATACTATATGGGGGCACAGAGGAGACTCCTATACTATATGGAGGCACAGAGGAGACTCCTATACTATATGGGGGCACAGAGGAGACTCCTATACTATATGGGGGCACAGAGGAGACTCCTATACTATATGGGGGCACAGAGGAGACCTCCTATACTATATGGAACACAGAGGAGACCTCCTATACTATATGGAGGCACAGAGGAGACTCCTATACTATATGGAACACAGAGGAGACTCCTATACTATATGGGGGCACAGAGGAGACCTCCTATACTTTATGGGGGCACAGAGGAGACTCCTATACTATATGGGGGCACAGAGGAGACCTCCTATACTTTATGGAACTCAGAGGAGACCTCCTATACTATATGGGGGCGCAGAGGAGACTCCTATACTATATGGAACACAGAGGAGGCCTCCTATACTATATGGGGGCGCAGAGGAGTCTCCTATACTATATGGAACACAGAGGAGACCTCCTATATTATATGGGGGCACAGAGGAGACCTCCTATACTATATGGGGGCACAGAGGAGACTCCTATACTATATGGAACACAGAGGAGGCCTCCTATTGCGATGCCCTGGCCCCTGGGGGCCACTTCCGCAGTGCTGGTGTTATGAGCGGGCAATGACCGGGGCAGCTGCAGGGGTTATACTAGTCACGGTATAGGCCTGAGGGCAGCACAGCTGTAGGGCCGGTCTGAGGAATCTGCGGGTGATGATGGGCATGCGATTCTTCGCTGCACCTAGTCAGGGCACCAGTTAGTGGACACCAATGCCGGGGTTCAGTAACAGCGGTTTTATTATAGATGAGGTAACTAGTAGCAACAGTTCTGTCCGGATACAACCGGGTATATAGCAGGCTTTGACAAATAAGGCAGGAGTGGTGCTGCATAGGCTGTGAGAATACGTGCCGGATGATGGGAGTAGGAGTATGAGAGAAATAGCGTTGCTGGGTGGATTAGCTTGAGAATAATACTTGCTGTGAATCCTTGCAGCAATGAGGAGAGATAACGGAATGACACCCAGATGAGAGAAAAGAATCCGGTCACTTGAGCAGGCAGAAACAGCCGAAGACTGGTATATAGCAGCAGACTTAGTCACTCTTCTGTGGGAGAGGATAGAACCACACAACCTCCTTGCTTGGAAGCAGGGGGAAGACTCACTTGTTAGGAGGAAGTGGGAGGTCACATGGTTGCTCCTGGCCAGAACTAGTCGGCCATTGGAGGAACCATGGTTACAGGTCACGTGATCAACAGCCTTGCATACCACTGTACACTGTAATACACAGGAACACATGAGAATACACATGAAAATGCACAATACCAGAGAATACTAGGGGAAAACCAGCAGCAGTTGCAGTGCAAACCCTTACCAGAACAGGCATGGACACAGCAATAGAAATGGCCATAATAGGAGTAGTAGTCTGCATGTTCTGGGACACTGCATACCTCCCTAGCAAATTTGAGCCGACCTCGGCGAATCTAGAAGGCAGCAAACATGAATAGACTGGACAATCAAACAACAGGAATGAATGATGAGAGTGAGTGTGATGAGGTGTGTGTTTCCCACGCCCAAGGCACAGGTGAGAAGAGAGAGAGAGGATGAGAAACCCTAGTGGCAGGACTTCACCTAGGGGTGCCTAACGTACTCTGGCGACCAGGTAGCTAGTGCGTGAACCATCTGACGTGTAAGCCAGGACAACTTAACTGCTGGCGGGTGACCCTCCATATTCCAGCCAGTTAGACAGTAGGTTTTCTGTTAAATGTGTCACCCTACTGGAGGAGAACGTGAAGACCTGTGTACTATCTTGGCGTGTCTGAGTAGTGTCTTGGATACCTGGAAGAGAAAAGAACAAAATAATAAAAGCAAACATACATGGGGAGCTCCCTTTCATACCACTCAATCACACACACAAGCACTCCACAGGCCAAACACCCGAAAAGGTATCCAAGGTGCAATATGTATGGACAAGTGTGAAGGTTAGGTATGACTATGTGTGATAACTACTGTGTTGGGACAAGACGGAGGCGAACAAATACTGGAAACAAAAGGAAGGGAAACACAAAAGACAACAAATACTGCGAGGTCTTGAGGAGAACTGGCTCACATGAATCTGAATGAAAATCTGAGAGAAATCTGAATGAAAATCTGAGAAAAATCTGCATACGAACTGGCTCAACTAAATCTTTCCAGCTGTAACTTTGTGCTTACTCAGAGGAGGAAATACAAAGACTTTGATAACACTGAAATGCAATGGTAGAAAAAAGTGCAATAATGAAATAAGTGCAATAATACCCTGTGTGGAACACACAATCACAGGAAAGTGCATTAGGAAGGAAGGGGTTAAGTGTCTCTGTTAGGTAGAGTCTCTTTTAGGCAATTAGACATCGTCCATGTAAAAGGCTCTGGGACAGGCACTAGAGAACCTTTTGTCATGGTAAGTGTCCATCATCTCATGGCTGGTTAGTACAGGGAACTTGGTCAGGAGGACCAGGCACGAACCTTAAACGTTGCAGGAACTGGAACAAAACAGTTAGACAACAAAAACAGTTTAAGGGCTCTGGTCTCTGTAGCGAAGTGGAGGAATTCCTCTGGTAGAGCGCTCAGACCGTCTCAGCGGAGGATCCTCTTCAACAGTGATTGGTGCAGGTACCGGTGGAAGATCACCCCCAGTGTCTGGTTGTAGAGATGGAGTCGTTGGAGGCACAATTGGAAGTGGAGAAACCGCTGGAACGGGTACAGGGAATGCTGGATAGCCTACGGCCATGAGGAACGGTTCAACTTGGAACATTTCTTCCAGAGAGAGAGGTTTAGCTGGAGCTGCTGGGGGAGCCGGAGGCGTGGATGCAGGTACCGGACACGGTGCTGTAAGGCCCTGTAGGTCCTCCTTAGTGCAACGTTTTATCCTATTCCGATGCACCGTCTGTGGGGCTAGCCCAGGCTTTTTGACTTCATACACATCAGTCTCTGGGTAAGGGATAGAGGAGATGACATAGGGCTCAGGCTCCCAAAGGCTTTCAAGTTTGTGAGAGCGATGATATTTCTTTAGCCAAACTTTATCCCCCACTTGTAGTGGTGTGGCATTCGCCCTTAGGTTGTAGGCATCCTCTTGGCGCTGCTGAGCCTCCCCCATCCTCCGGTCAACAATTTCCCGGGCATCCTGGATTCTCCTCTGATGTTCCCGAACCCAGTCAGTTTCAGGTAGGGGGTTGAAGGTGTCAGGAGCTTGGACTCCAAGAGCACGGTCCTGAGGAAGTTGGCCTTGGCGGCCGAACATCAGGTAGAACGGGGAGTAGCCAGTGGAACAATGAGTGGTATTGTTATAGATCTCCACTAATTCATCCAACAAGTGGGGCCACTCTACTCTCTTGGTCACTGAAGCCGTTCGGAGCATGTTGATAAAGACCTGGTTAACTTTTTCACACAGACCATTCCCTTGAGGGTGATAGGCCGTGGTGCGGAGCTTCTTACATTCATGGTAGGCACACAGCTCCTGGAAAAGTTGCGACTCGAAGGCCGGACCCCGGTCCGTCAGCAGAGACTCTGGGCACCCATAGTGCTTTACATACTCCTTGTAAAAAGTAAGAGCAGTGGTCTTGGCGGTCAAGTCCCTGACAGGTACCACGACTACCCACTTGGAGTAATGGTCAACCATGGTGAGGGCGTAGGTATACCCGCATCTTGTAGGGGCTAGCTTCACATGGTCCAGGGCGACTAGCTGATTCGGCCGGTGGGAGGTGATTGGATGCAAAGGAGCCCTGACTTCTCTTCCCCCAGCTTTGGAGATATTACAGGCAGGGCACTCAGCACACCAGTTCTCGATGTCAGCCCTCATCCCGATCCAGTAGAACCGCTGTCGGATAGTGGCCTCCGTCTTGTGTACCCCAAAATGACCGGACCGGTCATGGTAGGCATCTAGCACCATCTTAGCGTCTCGTCGGGGAATGAGGATCTGGTGACACCTCTCCCCGGAGACCGGGTCAAGAGAGTTCCGCAGGATCAGTCCCTTCTGTAGGAAGAGCCTTTTTCTTTGCCTCCAGAGTCGCCTTAGCTCGACATCAGGATAGGGCCTCTTTATCCGCATGGGGACCCGACCAGTAGAGAGGTAGTCATAGATCTCCCCCAGGACGCGGGACTCTTCCTGGATGGTCTGCCACCTGGCCAAGTCTTGCGGGGCCCTAGGTGGAGGCGAAGGCGTTTCAGGCCTAGCTGCATCAATAGCACTCTGGGTAGCGAACCTTTGGTAGAAGGGAGGCATTTCTACATCTTCCCAATCGCTGTCCTCTGGGGCCTCTTCGCCCTTGGGTAGTCGGGACAGGAGGTCTGCATTGACGTTAGCCTTGCCACTGCGGTACTTAATTTCAAACTGGAAATTGGCCAGTCGAGAAGCCCACCGCTGCTCCAGGGCGCCCAGCCGAGCAGTGTTGAGATGCGCCAACGGGTTGTTATCCGTATAGATGGTAACAGGGGTGGCAGCCAGGTAGTCCTTGAACTTTTCGGTGACGGCCCACACTAGGGCTAGTAACTCCAACTTGAAGGAGCTATAATTGTTGTCGTTCTTTTCAGCGCCCCGAAGACTCCGGCTGGCATAAGCTACAACTCTCTCTTGGCCATCTTGAACCTGGGACAGCACAGCTCCCAGGCCTTGGAAGCTGGCGTCCGTGTAGAGCCGGAAAGGAAGGTTATAGTCTGGGTAGGCCAGGATAGGAGGTGTAGTCAACAGGCGTTTCAGGGTTTGAAAGGCAACCTCCTGCCGTTCGGACCACTCGACGGGGAGCCGTCGGTTGTAGCTTTCTCGAGGGCAACCCCGGAGTAACTCATTGAGGGGCTCGGCCACTTGGGCAAAGTGGGGAATGAAGCGGCGGTAATAGCCGGCAAATCCCAGAAAGCTTCTCACCTCCTTGACGGTCTTAGGGGTATCCCAGTGTTCCACAGCCGAGATCTTCTCTGGATCGGGTCGTATCCCCTCAGCACTCACAACGTGCCCCAGATAGTTCACTTGGGGTTTGAGAAGGTGGCACTTGGAAGGCTTGATTTTCAGGCCGTGATCGATTAGGACCTGGAACACTTCAGCCAGATGATGGACGTGATCTTCGTAGGTACGTGAATAGACAATCACATCATCTAGGTAGAGCAGGACACTCTGAAAGTTGAGATGGCCGAGACACCTTTCCATCAACCGCTGGAAGGTAGCGGGGGCGTTGCACAGACCGAAGGGCATGCTGGTGAATTCGAATAGTCCCATGGGGGTGGTGAAGGCCGTCTTCTCACGGTCTTCGGGTGCCATGGGCACCTGCCAGTACCCACTGGTGAGGTCCAAGGTGGAGAAGTAGGCGGCTGACCCCAAAGCAGCAATAGACTCTTCGATCCGGGGCAAAGGATAGGCATCCTTGTGGGTGATTGTGTTTATCTTCCTATAATCCACGCAGAACCGGATGTTACCGTCTTTCTTCCTCACGAGGACAATAGGGGCAGCCCACGGACTCTGACTTTCTTGGATAACGTTAGAGTCTTTCATCTCCTTGAGCAGTTTCTTGACCTGCTGATAGCTGGCAGGAGGGATTGGCCGATGTTTCTCTTTGATAGGCAAATGGTCCCCAGTGTTGATCCGATGCTGGACCAGGTTGGTCTTCCCGAAATCGAGGGAGTGTTTGCTGAAGGCCTCGTGATACCTTTTGGCCACCTTGAGGATGCCGTGGAGGTATTCAAGTGGGGTATTGGCATCGCCAATATGGAGTTCATCCCACCAAGGGGCGAGAGCCCTGTTTGAGTCCCTTTGAGTGCCACGGATGGAACTCTGATAGGCGATGGTCTCCTCACAGATGATGTCCTCAGGATCGAGTTGGTATAACATGGCCACGGTGGTGAACTTGGGTAGGTCAGCTGAGGAGTCTCCAAGGTTCACCAGACGGACAGGGACCTGACCATTGGAGACGGTCACCAGGCTTCTAGCGGCCCTGACAAGAGGTTGCCCCTCAATTTCAATAGCGTCCAGAAGGGCCACATAATCAGCATTGTTGAGGCCTGGACGGACCCTGCACCAGATGAGGAACTCACTGTTAGCTGGGATGGTGATCGGACGAGCATCTCTAGTGCGGACACGGCAGATTTCTCCTCGAGGATTGGCAAATTTCCGCTGAGCGGCGAGCACCTTTATGGTCTTCTGAACGGCTTGCCTGTACTGAGGAGACATAGCACAAGACATAGAGGCATTCAAGGCATCCAACACTTCAGTGAATACATGACGGATAATATTCATGCCTAATACCACGGTCCCACTATCTCCCTGAGCCTCAGTAACAATGATACCCTGACGCGCTAGCTCCCGCTTCCCTATGCAGACAGTGGGTTCCCAGTAACCTAGTTGCACAATAGGACGACCATTACTAGCAATAAGTTTCAGACGGTATTTCTCAACTGGACCTAGGGTTCTCAGATCCCAATGTTCTTCAAACACATGCCTCGGGATAGTGGTAACCTGGGAACCTGTATCTACCAGAGCCTCCAGGGGGACTCCGTCCACCCAGAGAGTCACATGCGGGCATTGTGAGAGGAACCTTGAGAACCACTGTGCTTCCTGCGGGCCTGGATCTCGACCTCCTGGGTGTTGGCCCTCGGACCCAGGGGTAGCCCGTTTAACTGATAGCACTGAGAGCGGTAGTGTCCATGTCGCCTACAGTGGCGGCAATAGGGGCGCTCAGGGGATCTAAGTCTCGGTGGAGGAGGCCGATCGGGAACTGAATACTCAGGGCAGGGGTCCTGTGGTGGTGGAGGTGTTGGATAGGCCCCTTGTAGCCCCCTTAGGGCTTGGCAGAGAGAGTCAACCACTTGCGTAAGGAGAGCAGGGATCGCTGGTGAATTAGCCGGGATAGACTGTTGGGCAGCTTGTATAGCGGAAACTGGTGGAACCATAGTGGGCACTGGAGGTGGGGGTATAGGTCCCACCGGATCCGGGCAATCTGAACCTGGAGTACAGCCGGCACAGGGATTGTCAATGCCAACCACCCTCAGAGCCAGAGTCTTGAAGTCCAGGAAAGGCATTGTAGGGTTTTGGGCAGCTAGCATACGCAGTTGGCTCTGGATGAGTCTAGAGTCCACCCCCTCTATGAAGCGGTCAGTGATCATACTCTCCACAGCCGAGGGGTCTATGGTATCAACCTGTCTCAGGGCCCGGTAGGCAGATTGGAGTGCTAGTGCATAGTCTCTGAGGGTCTCACCTGGCCTTTGTCGTCGGTCATAAAACTTAAGGCGGACCTCCGTGGGTGACTGTACCTCAAATTCTTTACTCAGCCGGGTCAGGATCTGTTGTACATTAGCTTTCTCCGTAGCTGGCCATGACCGCACCTCCTCGGCAGCGGGACCCTCAAGTTGTCCTAGCAGCAACTGCACCTGCTGAGTGGGAGAGAGTGAGACAAGTTCAAGGGTGCGGGAAATTTTTTCCTTGAAATCAGCCAACGTGTGGGGTTCTCCTTTATAACTGGGAAGATTGTTGGGCCCAATGAAGAATGGGACCGCTGCGGTAGCCATAGCAACGGGAGCCGCGGGAAGCCTTCTTCGGGCCGTCGGCGAACTGCCGGACCCGTCAGAGTCACTGTGATGGCCGGTGGACATGACGAGGGGTTCTGGTGTAAGGCGCCTGGAAGAAAGTAGGGGCGAGGAGAGCTTGCGGGAACAGCAGGCACCGATAGGCAGGGTGTCCGGGACCGGAGAGGAATAGGGCGGAAGTCAGCATCAACACTTCCGGCGGTCCGGGCACAATCTCCTTCCCTCCTGCAACAGAGGCTTGGATACTGCAGGGCCGGGGCGGAGCGCGCGCGCGCGCGCGAAGACAGTGCGTCACCGGCTGACTTGACCCCTTAGCAGGCCGCAGCGCGGCAATAGCAAAGCCTCTGGGGGGATTAGCAGTACAGTTCTGGGGACACTGACAGTTGGCACAACACAGTCTGTATCCTGTTCGTGACGCCAAAAATGCGATGCCCTGGCCCCTGGGGGCCACTTCCGCAGTGCTGGTGTTATGAGCGGGCAATGACCGGGGCAGCTGCAGGGGTTATACTTGTCACGGTATAGGCCTGAGGGCAGCACAGCTGTAGGGCCGGTCTGAGGAATCTGCGGGTGATGATGGGCATGCGATTCTTCGCTGCACCTAGTCAGGGCACCAGTTAGTGGACACCAATGCCAGGGTTCAGTAACAGCGGTTTTATTATAGATAAGGTAACTAGTAGCAACAGTTCTGTCCGGATGCAACCGGGTATATAGCAGGCTTTGACAAATAAGGCAGGAGTGGTGCTGCATAGGCTGTGAGAATACGTGCCGGATGATGGGAGTAGGAGTATGAGAGAAATAGCGTTGCTGGGTGGATTAGCTTGAGAATAATACTTGCTGTGAATCCTTGCAGCAATGAGGAGAGATAACGGAATGACACCCAGATGAGAGAAAAGAATCCGGTCACTTGAGCAGGCAGAAACAGCCGAAGACTGGTATATAGCAGCAGACTTAGTCACTCTTCTGTGGGAGAGGATAGAACCACACAACCTCCTTGCTTGGAAGCAGGGGGAAGACTCACTTGTTAGGAGGAAGTGGGAGGTCACATGGTTGCTCCTGGCCAGAACTAGTCGGCCATTGGAGGAACCATGGTTACAGGTCACGTGATCAACAGCCTTGCATACCACTGTACACTGTAATACACAGGAACACATGAGAATACACATGAAAATGCACAATACCAGAGAATACTAGGGGAAAACCAGCAGCAGTTGCAGTGCAAACACTTACCAGAACAGGCATTGCCACAGCAATAGAAATGGCCATAATAGGAGTAGTAGTCTGCATGTTCTGGGACACTGCACTATACTATATGGGGGCACAGAGGAGACTCCTATGGCCTCCTATACTATATGGGGGCACAGAGGAGACTCTTATACTATATGGAACACAGAGGAGGCCTCCTATAGTATATGGGGGCGCAGAGGAGACTCCTATACTATATGGGGGCACAGAGGAGACCTCCTATACTATATGGAGGCACAGAGGAGACCTCCTATACTATATGGGGGCACAGAGGAGACTCCTATACTATATAGAACACAGAGGAGGCCTCCTATACTATATGGGGCACAGAGGAGGCCTCCTTTACTATATAGGGGCACAGGGGAAACTCCTATACTATATGGGGGCACAGAGGAGACCTCCTATACTATATGGGGGCACAGAGGAGACCTCCTATACTATATGGGGGCACAGAGGAGACCTTCTATACTATATGGGGGCATAGAGGAGACCTCCTATACTATATGGGAGCACAGAGGAGGCTCCTATACTATATGGGGGCACAGAGGAGACTCCTATACTATATGGGGGTGCAGAGGAGGCTCATATACTATATGGGGGCACAGAGGAGGCCTCCTATACTATATGGGGTACAGAGGAGACCTCCTATACTATATGGGGGCACAGAGGAGACCTCCTATACTATATGGAACACAGAGGAGACCTCCTAAACTGTATGGGGGCACAGAGGAGACTCCTATACTATATGGGGGCACAGAAGAGACTCCTATGCTATAAGAGGGCACAGAGGAGACCTCCTATACTATATGGGGGCGCAGAGGAGACTCCTATACTATATGGAACACAGAGGAGGCCTCCTATACTATATGGGGGCGCAGAGGAGTCTCCTATACTATATGGAACACAGAGGAGACCTCCTATACTATATGGGGGCACAGAGGAGACCTCCTATACTATATGGGGGCACAGAGGAGACTCCTATACTATATGGAACACAGAGGAGGCCTCCTATACTATATGGGGGCACAGAGGAGACTCCTATGGCCTCCTATACTATATGGGGGCACAGAGGAGACTCTTATACTATATGGAACACAGAGGAGGCCTCCTATACTATATGGGGGCGCAGAGGAGACTCCTATACTATATGGGGGCACAGAGGAGACCTCCTATACTATATGGAGGCACAGAGGAGACCTCCTATACTATATGGGGGCACAGAGGAGACTCCTATACTATATAGAACACAGAGGAGGCCTCCTATACTATATGGGGCACAGAGGAGGCCTCCTTTACTATATGGGGGCACAGGGGAAACTCCTATACTATATGGGGGCACAGATGAGACCTCCTATACTATATGGGGGCACAGAGGAGACCTCCTATACTATATGGGGGCACAGAGGAGACCTTCTATACTATATGGGGGCATAGAGGAGACCTCCTATACTATATTGGTGCACAGAGGGGACCTTCTATACTATATGGGAGCACAGAGGAGGCTCCTATACTATATGGGGGCACAGAGGAGACTCCTATACTATATGGGGGTGCAGAGGAGGCTCATATACTATATGGAACACAGAGGAGGCCTCCTAAACTATATGGGGGCACAGAGGAGGCCTCCTATACTATATGGGGTACAGAGGAGACCTCCTATACTATATGGGGGCACAGAGGAGACCTCCTATACTATATGGAACACAGAGGAGACCTCCTAAACTGTATGGGGGCACAGAGGAGACTCCTATACTATATGGGGGCACAGAAGAGACTCCTATGCTATAAGAGGGCACAGAGGAGACTCCTATACTATATGGGGGAACAGAGGAGACTCATATACTATATGGGGGAACAGAGGAGACTCCTATACTACTTGGGGGCACAGAGGAGACCTCCTATACTATATAGGGAAACAGAGAAGACTATATACTATATGGGGGCACAGAGGAGACCTCCTTTACTATATGGGGGCACAGGGGAGGCTCCTATACTATATGGGGGCACAAAGGAGACTTCCTATACTATATGGGGGCACAGAGGAGACTCCTATACTATATGGGGGCACAGAGGAGAGCTCCTATACTATATGGGCACAGGGGAGGCTCCTATACTATATGGGGGCATAGAGGAGACCTTGTATACTATATGAAACACAGAGTATAGGAGACTCCTATACTATATGGGGGCACAGAGGAGACCTCCTATATTTTATGGGGGCACAGAGGAGACCTCCTATACTATATGGGGGCACAGAGGAGACTTCTATACTATATGGGGGCACATAGGAGACTCCTATACTATATGGAACACAGAGGAGACTCCTATACTATATGGGGGCACAGAGGAGACTCCTATACTATATGGAACACAGAGGAGACTCCTATACTATATGGGGGCACAGAGGAGACCTCCTATACTATATGGGGGCACAGAGGAGACCTCCTATACTATATGGGGGCACAGAGAAGACCTCCTATACTATATGGGGGCACAGAGGAGACTCCTATACTATATGGGGGCGCAGAAGAGACTCCTATACTATATGGGGGCACAGAGGGGACCTCCTATACTATATGGAACACAGAGGAGGCCTCCTATACTATATGGGGGCGCAGAGGAGACTCCTATACTATATGGGGGCACAGAGGAGACTCCTATACTATATGGAACACAGAGGAGGCCTCCTGTACTATATGGGGGCGCAGAGCAGACTCCTATACTATATGGGGGCACAGAGAAGACCTCCTATACTATATGGGGCACAGAGGAGACCTCCTATACTATTTTGGGCACAGAGGAGACCTCCTATACTATATAGAACACAGAGGAGGCCTCCTATACTATATGGGGCACAGATGAGGCCTCCTATACTATATGGAACACAGAGGAGGCCTCCTATACTATATGGGGGCACAGAGGAGACCTCCTATACTATATGGAACACAGAGGAGACTCCTATACTATATGGGGGCACAGAGGAGACTCCTATACTATATGGAACTCAGAAGAGACCTCCTATACTATATGGAAAACAAAGGAGGCCTCCTATACTCTATGGGGGCACAGAGAAGACTCCTATACTATATGGAACACAGAGGAGGCCTCCTATACTATATGGTGGCACAGAGGAGACTCCTATACTATATTGAACACAGAGGAGACCTCCTATATTATATGGTGGCACAGAGGAGACTCCTATACTTATATGGGGGCGCAGAGGAGACTCCTATACTATATGGGGGCACAGAGGAGACTCCTATACTATATGGGGGCGCAGAGGAGACTCATATACTATATAGATGACAGAGGAGGCCTCCTATACTATATGGGGGCACAGAGGAGGCCTCCTATACTATATGGGGGCCAGAGGAGACTCATATACTATATGGGGGCACAGAGGAGACCTCCTATATTACATGGGGGCACAGAGGAGACTCCTATATTATATGGGGGCACAGAGGAGACTTCCTATACTATATGGGGGCACAGAGGAGGCCTCCTATACTATATGGGGGCACAGAGGAGACCTCCTATACTATATGGGGGCACAGAGGAGACCTCCTATACTATATGGGGGCACAGAGGAGACCTCCTATATTATATGGGGGCACAGAGGAGACTCCTATACTATATAGATGACAGAGGAGGCCTCCTATACTATATGGGGGCACAGAGGAGACCTCCTATACTATATGGGAGCACAGAAGAGACCTCCTATACTATATGGAACACAGAGGAGGCCTCCTAAACTATATGGGGGCACAGAGGAGGCCTCCTTTACTATATGGGGGCACAGAGGAGACCTCCTATACTTTATGGAACATAGAGGAGACTTCTATATTATATGGGGGCACAGAGGAGACCACCTAGACTATATGGGGGCACAGAGGAGGTCTCCTATACTATATGGGAGCACAGAGGGGACCTCCTATACTATATGGAACACAGAGGAGACTCCTATACTATATGGGGGCACAGAGGAGGCTCCTATACTATATGGGGCACAGAGGAGGCCTCCTATACTATATGGGGGCACAGAGGAGACTGCTATACTATATGGAACACAGAGGAGACCTCCTATACTATATGGGGGCACAGAGGAGACTCCTATACTATATGGGGCACAGAGGAGGCCTCCTCTACTATATGGGGCACAGAGGAGGCCTCCTAAACTATATGGGGGCACATAGGAGACTCCTATACTATATGGAGCACAGAGGAGACCTCCTATACTATATGGGGCACAGAGGAGACTCCTATACTATATGGGGGCACATAGGAGACTCCTATACTATATGGTGGCACAGAGGAGACTCCTATACTATATGGGGCACAGAGGAGGCCTCCTAAACTATATGGGGGCACATAGGAGACTCCTATACTATATGGGGGTTTAGAGGAGACTTCTATACTATATGGAACACAGAGGAGACCTACTATACTATATGGGGGCACAGAGGAGGACTCCTATACTATATGGGGGTTTAGAGGAGACTTCTATACTATATGGAACACAGAGGAGGCCTCCTAAACTATATGGGGGCACAGAGGAGGCCTCCTATACTATATAAAGGCACAAAGGAGACCACCTAGACTATATGGGGGCACAGAAGAGGCCTCCTATAGTATATGGGGGCACAGAGGAGACTCCTATACTATATGAGGGCACAGAGGAGACTCCTATACTATATGGGGGCACAGAGGAGACTCTTATACTACATGAGGGCACAGAGGAGACTCCTATACTATATGGGGGCACAGAGGAGACTCCTATACTATATGGGGGCACAGAGGAGACCTCCTATACTATATGGGGGCACAGAGGAGACTCCTATACTATATGGGGGCACAGGGGAGGCTCCTATACTATATGGGGGCACAGAGGAGACTCCTATACTATATGGGGGCACAGAGGAGGCCTACTATACTATATGGGGGCGCAGAGGAGACTCCTATACTATATGGGGGCACAGAGGAGGCCTCCTATACTATATGGGGGCGCAGAGGAGACCTCCTATACTATATGGGGGCACAGAGGAGACTCCTATACTATATGGAACACAGAGGAGGCCTCCTATACTATATGGGGGCACAGAGGAGACCTCCTATACTATATGGGGCACAAAGGAGAACTCCTTTACTATTTGGGGCACAGAGGAGACTCCTATACTATATACAACACAGAGGAGGCCTCCTATACTATATGGGGCACAGAGGAGGCCTCCTAAACTATATGGGGGCACAGAGGAGACTCCTATACTATATGGAACAATGAGGAGGCCTCCTTAACTATATGGGGGCACAGAGGAGACTCCTATACTATATAGAACACAGAGGAGACTCCTATACTATATGGGGGCACAGAGGAGACCTCCTATACTATATGGAACACAGAGGAGACTCCTATACTATATGGGGGCACAGAGGAGACCTCCTATACTATATGGGGGCACAGAGGAGACCTACTATACTATATCGGGGCACAGAGGAGACTCCTATACTATATGGGGGCACAGAGGAGACTCCTATACTATATGGGGGCACAGAGGAGACCTCCTATACTACATGGGGGCACAGACGAGACTCCTATACTATATAGAACACAGAGGAGCCCTCATATACTATATGGGGCACAGAGGGGACCTCCTATACTATATGGGAGCACAGAGGAGACTCCTATACTATATGGGGGCACAGAGGAGACTTCTATACTATATGGAACACAGAGGAGACTTCTATACTATATGGGGCACAGAGGAAGCCTCCTATACTATATGGGGGTGCAGAGGAGGCTCCTATACTATATGGGCATGCAGAGGAGGCTCATATACTATATGAAACACAGAGGAGACCTCCTATACTATATGGAACACAGAGGGGACTCCTATACTATATGGAGCACAGAGGAGACCTCCTATACTATATGGAACATAGAGGAGACTCCTAAACTATATGGGGGCACAGAGGAGACTCCTATACTATATGGGGGCACAGAGGAGACTCCTATACTATATGGGGGCACAGAGGAGACTCCTATACTATATGGGGGCAAATAGGGGACTCCTATACTATATGGGGACACAGAGGAGATCTCCTATACTATATAGGAAAACAGAGGAGACTATATACTATATGGGGGTACAGAGGAGGCCTCCTATACTATATGGGGGCGCAGAGGAGACTCCTATACTATATGGGGGCACAGAGGAGACTCCTATACTATATGGGGGCACAGAGGAGACCTCCTATACTATATGGGGGCACAGAGGAGACTCCTATACTATATGGGGGCACAGAGGAGATCTCCTATACTATATGGGGGTACAGAGGAGGCCTCCTATACTATATGGGGGCACAGAAGAGACTCCTATACTATATGGGGGTACAGAGGAGGCCTCCTATACTATATGGGAGCACAGAGGAGACTCCTATACTATATGGGGGCACAGAGGAGACCTCCTTTACTATATGGGGGTACAGAGGAGGCTCCTATACTATATGGGGGCACAAAGGAGACTTTCTATACTATATGGGGGTACAGAGGAGACTCCTATACTATATGGAACACAGAGGAGTCTCCTGTACTATATGGGGGCACAGAGGAGACTCCTATACTATATGGGGGCACAGAGGAGACCTCCTATACTATATGGGGGCACAGAGGAGACCTCCTATACTATATGGGGGCACAGAGGAGACCTCCTATACTATATGGGGCACAGAGGAGACTCCTATACTATATGGGGACACAGAGGAGACTCCTATACTATATGGGGACACAGAGGAGACTCCTATACTATATGGGGCACAGAGGAGACTCCTATACTATATGGGGGCACAGATGAGGCTCCTATACTATATGGAACACAGAGGAGGCCTCCTATACTATATGGGGACGCAGAGGAGACTCCTATACTATATGGAACACAGGGGAGACCTCCTATACTATATGGGGGCACAGAGGAGACCTCCTATACTATATGGGGCACAGAGGAGACTCCTATACTATATGGGGGCACAGATGAGGCTCCTATACTATATGGGGGCACAGAGGAGACCTCCTATACTATATGGGGGCACAGAGAAGACCTCCTATACTATATGGGGCACAGAGGAGACTCCTATACTATATGGGGGCACAGATGAGGCTCCTATACTATATGGAACACAGAGGAGGCCTCCTATACTATATGGAACACAGAGGAGGCCTCCTATACTATATGGGGACGCAGAGGAGACTCCTATACTATATGGAACACAGAGGAGACCTCCTATACTATATGGGGGCACAAAGGAGACCTCCTATACTATCTTGGGCACAGAGGAGACCTCCTATACTATATAGAACACAGAGGAGGCCTCCTATACTATATGGGGGCACAGAGGAGGCCTCCTATACTATATGGGGCACAGAGGAGACTCCTATACTATATGGGGGCACAGAGGAGACTCCTATACTATATGGAACACAGAGGAGACCTCCTATACTATATGGGGGTACAGAAGAGACTCCTATACTATATGGAACTCAGAGGAGACCTCCTATACTATATGGGGGCACAGAGGAGACTCCTATACTATATGGGGGCACAGAGGAGACTCCTATACTATATGGGGGCACAGAGGAGACTCCTATACTATATGGAACACAGAGGAGGCCTCCTATACTATATGGGGGCGCAGAGGAGACTCCTATACTATATGGGGGCACAGAGGAGACTCTTATAGTATATGGGGGCACAGAGGAGACCTCCTATATTATATAGATCACAGAGGAGGCCTCCTATACTATATGGGGGCACAGAGGAGACTCCTATACTATATGGAACACAGAGGAGGCCTCCTATACTATATGGAACACAGAGGAGACTCCTATACTATATGGAACACAGAGGAGACTCCTAAACTATATGGGGGCACAGAGGAGACTCCTATACTATATGGGGGCACAGAGGAGACTCCTATGCTATATGAGGGCACAGAGGAGACTCCTATGCTATATGGGGGCACAGAGGAGACCTCCTATACTATATAGGGAAACAGAGGAGACTATATACTATATGGGGGCACAGAAGAGGCCTCCTATACTATATGGGGGCACAGAGGAGACTCCTATACTATATGGGGGCACAAAGGAGGCCTCCTTTACTATATCGGGGCACAGAGGAGACTCCTATACTATATGGAACAATGAGGAGGCCTCCTTAACTATATGGGGGCACAGAGGAGACTCCTATACTATATGGAACACAGAGGAGACTCCTATACTATATGGGGGCACAGAGCAGACCTCCTATACTATATGGGGGCACAGAGGAGGCCTCCTATACTATATGGAACACAGAGGAGACTCCTATACTATATGGGGGCGCAGAGGAGAGCTCCTATACTATATGGGCACAGAGGAGGCTCCTATACTATATGGGGGCACAGAGGGGGCCTCCTATACTATATGGTGGCACAGAGCAGACCTCCTATACTATATGGGGGCACAGAGGAGCCCTCCTATACTATATGGGGGCACAGAGGAGGCCTCCTATACTATATGGAACACAGAGGAGACTCCTATACTATATGGGGGTGCAGAGGAGGCTCTTATACTATATGGGGCACAGAGGAGACTCCTATACTATATGGGGGCACAGAGGATGCCTCCTATACTATATGGAAAACAGAGGAGGCCTCCTATACTATATGGAACACAGAGGAGACTCCTATACTATATGGGGGTGCAGAGGAGGCTCCTATACTATATGGGGGCACAGAGGAGACTCCTTTACTATATGGGGGCGCAGAGGAGACCTCCTATACTATATGGGAGCACAGAGGAGACTCCTATACTATATGGGGGCACAGAGGAGGCTCCTATACTATATGGGGCACAGAGGAGGCCTCCTATACTATATGGGGACACAGAGGAGGCCTCCTATACTATATGGAGCACAGAGGAGGCCTCCTATACTATATGGGGGCACAGAGGAGACTCCTATACTATATGGGGGCACAGAGGAGGCCTCCTATACTATATGGGGGCACAGAGGAGACTCCTATACTGTATGGAACACAGAGGAGACTCCTATACTATATGGGGGCACAGAGGAGACTCCTATACTATATGGAACACAGAGGAGGCCTCCTATACTATATAGGGGCACAGAGGAGACTCCTATACTATATGGGGGCACAGAGGAGGCCTCCTATACTATATGGGGGGCACAGAGGAGACTTCTATACCATACGGAACACAGAGGAGGCCTTTTAAACTATATGGGGGCACAGAGGAGGCCTTCTATACTATATGGGGGCACAAAGGAGACCTCTTGTACTATATGGGTGCACAGAGGGGACCTCCTATACAATATGGAAGCACAGAGGAGACTTCTGTACTATATGGGGCACAGAGGAGACTCTTATACTATATGGGGGTGCAGAGGAGACTCCTATTCTATATGGGGGCACAGAGGAGACTCCTATACTATATGTGGGCACAGAGGAGACTCCTATACTATATGGGGGCACAGAGGAGACTCCTATACTATATGGAACACAGAGGAGGCTCTTATACTATATGGGGGCACAGAGGAGACCTCCTATACTATATGGGGGTGTAGAGGAGACTCCTATACTATATGGGGGCACAGAGGAGGCCTCCTATACTATATGGGGGCGCAGAGGAGACTCCTATACTATATGGGGGCACAGAGGAGAGCTCCTATACTATATGGGGCACAGAGGAGACCTCCTATACTATATGGGGCACAGAGGAGACCTCCTATACTATATGGGGGCACAGAGGAGACTCCTATACTATATGGAACACAGAGGAGAGCTCCTATACTATATAGGGCACAGAGGAGACCTCCTATACTATATGGGGGCACAGAGGAGACTCCTATACTATAAGGGGGCACAGAGGAGACTCCTATACTATATGGGGGCAGAGAGGAGGCCTCCTATACTATATGGGGGCACAGAGGAGACCTCCTATACTATATGGGGGCACAGAGGAGACTCCTATACTATATGGGGGCACAGAGGAGACTCCTATACTATATGGGGGCACAGAGGAGACTCCTATACTATGTGGAACACAGAGGAGGCTCTTATACTATATGGGGGCACAGAGGAGACCTCCTATACTATATGGGGGTGTAGAGGAGACTCCTATACTATATGGGGGCACAGAGGAGACCTCCTATATTATATGGGGGCACAGAGGAGAGCTCCTATACTATATGGGGGCACAGAGGAGAGCTCCTATACTATATGGGGGCACAGAGGAGAGCTCCTATACTATATGGGGCACAGAGGAGACCTCCTATACTATATGGGGCACAGAGGAGACCTCCTATACTATATGGGGGCACAGAGGAGACTCCTGTACTATATGGGGGCAGAGAGGAGGCCTCCTATACTATATGGGGGCACAGAGGAGACCTCCTATACTATATGGGGGCATAGAGGAGACTCCTATACTATATAGAACACAGAGGAGACCTCCTATACTATGTGGGGGCATAGAGGAGGCCTCCTATACTATATGGGGGCACAGAGGAGACTCCTTTACTATATGAAACACAGAGGAGGCCTCCTATACTATATGAAACACAGAGGAGACCTCCTATACTATATGAAACATAGAGGAGACTCCTATACTATATGGGGGCACAGAGGAGAGCTTCTATACTATATGGGGCACAGAGGAGACCTCCTTTACTATATGGAACTCAGAGGAGACCTCCTATACTATATGGGGGCACAGAGGAGACTCCTATTCTATATGGGGGCACAGAGGAGGCCTCCTATACTATATGGGGGCACAGAGGAGGCTCCTATACTATATGGGGGCACAGAGGAGGCCTCCTATACTATATGGGGGCACAGAGGAGACCTCCTATACTATATGGGGGCACAGAGGAGGCTCCTATACTATATGGGGGCACAGAGGAGGCCTCCTATACTATATGGGGGCACAGAGGAGACCTCCTATACTATATGGGGAAACAGAGGAGATTCATATACTATATGGAACACAGAGGAGGCCTCCTTAACTATATGGGGGCACAGAGGAGACTCCTATACTATATGGGGGCACAGAGGAGACCTCCTATACTATATGGGGCACAGAGGAGACTCCTATACTATATGGGGGCACAAAGGAGACCTCCTATACTATATGGGGCACAGAGGAGACTCCTATACTATATAGAACACAGAGGAGGCTCCTATACTATATGGGGGCACAGAGGAGACTCCTATAGTATATGGGGGCACAGAGGATACTCCTATACTATATGGGGGCACAGAGGAGACCTCCTATACTATATGGGGGAACAGAGGTGACCTCCTATACTATATGGGGCACAGAGGAGAGCTCCTATACTATATGGGGGCACAGAGGAGACCTCCTATACTATATGGGGCACAGAGGAGACTCCTATACTATATGGGGTCACAGAGGAGACTACTATACTATATGGGGGCACAGAGGAGAGCTCCTATACTATATGGGGGCACAGAGGAGACCTCCAATACTATAGGGTGCACAGAGGAGACTCCTATACTATAAGGGGGCACAGAGGTGACCTCCAATACTATAGGGGGGCACAGAGGAGACTCCTATACTATATGGGAGCACAGAGGGGACCTTCTATACTATATGGGTTCAGAATATGCATAGAATATCGACTGTTGTTCATAGCGGGCATCAAGTTAATATTTAGGACATTTATGTGTGGCTGTTATTTAGCGAACAACTGTCAAGATTTTAAAGTGTTCTTGTCATTATAACTTATCTGGATCAGCAGCAGATGTGATATATATAGCAGACAAAAAAAACAACTGAAAGTGCAACAGCAACCTACAGGTGCAAGTGCTTACCGTATATACACCCCCAGTATACACATGATAAAAACCTGCTCTATAGATATTGAAAAATGAGGATCTTAGCAAACTATTTAATCAAACAGAGTGTCTGCACTCCACCTATGTCCTATAAGTGCTAGATATATATATGGTTCCTATCTGCCCAGCTGTAGGCATGTTTAGCCCAGGAGAAGCCATTGCTAGTGTAGGACCGTGTCTCGGAGGACACCTTAACCTAGTGACATGGGACACTCTGTAACCTGGTGACATGGGGGGACACTCTGTAACCTGGTGACATGGGGGGACACTCTGTAACCTGGTGACACGGGACACTCTGTAACCCGGTGACACGGGGAGACACTCTGTAACCCGGTGACACGGGACACTCTGTAACCTGGTGACATGAGGAGACACTCTGTAACCTGGTGACACAGGACACTCTGTAACCCGGTGACACGGGGAGACACTCTGTAACCTGGTGACATGGGACACTCTGTAACCTGGTGACATGGGGAGACACTCTGTAACCTGGTGACATGGGACACTCTGTAACCTAGTGACACGGGACACTCTGTAACCTGGTGACACGGGGGGACACTCTGTAACCTGGTGACATAGGACACTCTTTAACCTGGTGACACGGGACACTCTGTAACCTGGTGACATGGGGGGACACTCTGTAACCTGGTGACAGGGGATACTCTGTAACCTGGTGACATGGGACACTCTTTAACCTGGTAACACGGGGGGACACTCTGTAACCTGGTGACACGGGGGGACACTCTGTAACATGGTGACATGGGACACTTTGTAACCTGGTGACATGGGGGGACACTCTGTAACGTGGTGACACGGGGGGACACTCTGTAACGTGGTGACATGGGGGGGACACTCTGTAACCTGGTGACACGGGGGGGACACTCTGTAACCTGGTGACACGGGGGGACACTCTGTAACCTGGTGATATGGGGGGACACTCTGTAACCTGGTGACATGGGGGGGACACTCTGTAACGTGGTGACATGGGGGGGACACTCTGTAAACTGGTGACAGGGGACACTCTGTAACCTGGTGACACGGGACACTCTGTAACCTGGTGACATGGGACACTCTTTAACCTGGTAACACGGGGGGACACTCTGTAACCTGGTGACACGGGGGGACACTCTGTAACATGGTGACATGGGACACTTTGTAACCTGGTGACATGGGGGGACACTCTGTAACGTGGTGACACGGGGGGACACTCTGTAACGTGGTGACATGGGGGGGACACTCTGTAACCTGGTGACACGGGGGGACACTCTGTAACCTGGTGATATGGGGGGACACTCTGTAACCTGGTGACATGGGGGGGACACTCTGTAACGTGGTGACATGGGGGGGACACTCTGTAACCTGGTGACACGGGGGGACACTCTGTAACATGGTGACATGGGACACTCTGTAACATGGTGACATGGGACACTTTGTAACCTGGTGACACGGGGGGACACTCTGTAACATGGTGACATGGGACACTCTGTAACGTGGTGACATGGGACACTCTGTAACCTGGTGACATGGGGAGACACTCTGTAACCTGGTGACATGGGGGGACACTCTGTAACCTGGTGACACAGACACTTTGTAACCTGGTGACACGGGGGGACACTCTGTAACCTGGTGACACAGACACTTTGTAACCTGCTGACACAGGACACTCTTTAATCTGGTAACATGGGGGGACACTCTGTAACCTGGTGACACGGGGGGACACTCTGTAACCTGGTGACATGGGACACTCTGTAACCTGGTGACATGGGGGGACACTCTGTAACCTGGTGACATGGGGGGACACTCTGTAACCTGGTGACATGGGGGGACACTCTGTAACCTGGTGACACAGACACTTTGTAACCTGGTGACACGGGGGGACACTCTGTAACCTGCTGACACAGGACACTCTTTAATCTGGTAACATGGGGGGACACTCTGTAACCTGGTGACACGGGGGGAAACTCTGTAACATGGTGACATGGGACACTCTGTAACCTGGTGACATGGGGGGACACTCTGTAACCTGGTGACATGGGACACTCTGTAACCTGGTGACATGGGGGGACACTCTGTAACCTGGTGACATGGAGGGGGGACACTCTGTAACCTGGTGACATGGAGGGGGGACACTCTGTAACCTGGTGACATGGAGGGGGGACACTCTGTAACCTGGTGACATGGAGGGGGGACACTCTGTAACCTGGTGACATGGGGGGACACTCTGTAACCTGGTGACATGGGGGGACACTCTGTAACCTGGTGACATGGGGGGACACTCTGTAACCTGGTGACATGGGGGGACACTCTGTAACCTGGTGACATGGGGGGACACTCTGTAACCTGGTGACATGGGTGGGGGGACACTCTGTAACCTGGTGACATGGGGGGGGACACTCTGTAACCTGGTGACACGGGGGGACACTCTGTAACCTGGTGACAGGGGGGGACACTCTATAACCTGGTGACATGGGGGGGACACTCTGTAACCTGGTAACATGGGGGGACACTCTGTAACCTGGTGACATGGGGGGGACACTCTATAACCTGGTGACATGGGGGGGACACTCTGTAACCTGGTGACACGGGACACTCTGTAACGTGGTGACATGGGACTCTCTGGAACCTGGTGACGCCAGACACTCAGTAACCTAGTGACACGGGGGCAATCTGTAACATGGTGACATGGGGGGACACTCTGTAACCTGATGAGATGGGACACTCTGTAACTTGGTGATATGGGGGGACACTCTGTAACCTGATGAGATGGGACACTCTGTAACCTGGTGACACGGGACACTCTGTAACCTGGTGACACGGGACACTCTGTAACCTGGTGATATGGGGGGACACTCTGTAATCTGGTGACACGGGACACTCTGTAACCTGGTGATATGGGGGGACACTCTGTAACCTGGTGACACGGGACACTTTATAACCTGGTGACACGGGACTCTCTGGAACCTGGTGACGCGGGGCAATCTGTAACGTGGTGACACGGGGACACTCTGTAACTTGGTGACACGGGACACTTTATAACCTGGTGACACAGGACACTCTGTAACGTGGTGACACGGGACACTCTGTAACCTGGTGACATGGGGGACACTCTGTAACCTGGTGACACGGGACACTTTATAACCTGGTGACACAGGACACTCTGTAACGTGGTGACACGGGACACTCTGTAACCTGGTGACATGGGGGACACTCTGTAACCTGGTGACACGGGACACTTTATAACCTGGTGACACAGGACACTCTGTAACGTGGTGACACGGGACTCTCTGGAACCTGGTGACGCCAGACACTCAGTAACCTAGTGACACGGGGGCAATCTGTAACATGGTGACATGGGACACTCTGTAACTTGGTGACATGGGACACTCTGTAACCTGATGACATGGGGGGACACTCTGTAACCTGGTGACATGGGGGGACACTCTGTAACCTGGTGACATGGGGGGACACTCTGTAACCTGGTGACATGGGGGGACACTCTGTAACCTGGTGACATGGGACACTCTGTAACCTGGTGACATGGAGGGACACTCTAACTTGATGACATGGGACACTCTGTAATCTGGTGACATGAGGGGACACTCTGTAACATGGTGACATGGGGGGACACTCTGTAACTTGGTGACACGGGACACTCTGTAACCCGGTGACACGGGGAGACACTCTGTAACCTGGTGACACGGGACACTCTGTAACATGGTGACACGGGACACTGTAACTTGGTGACATGGGGCGACACTCTGTAACCTGGTGACATGGGGCGACACTCTGTAACCTGGTGACACGGGACACTCTGTAACCTGGTGACATGGGGCGACACTCTGTAACCTGGTGACATGGGGCGACACTCTGTAACGTGGTGACACGGGACACTCTGTAACGTGGTGACACGGGACACTCTGTAACCTGGTGACATGGGACACTCTGTAACCTGGTGACGCGGGGGGACACTTTGTAACCTGGTGACACGGGACACTTTGTAACGTGGTGACACGGGACACTTTGTAACCTGGTGACACGGGAAACTTTGTAACGTGGTGTCACGGGACACTCTGTAACCTAGTGACATGGGACACTCTGTAACCTGGTGACGCGGGGGGACACTTTGTAACCTGGTGACACGGGACACTAACCTGGTGATACGGGACACTCTGTAACGTGGTGACACAGGACACTCTGTAACCTGGTGACACGGGACACTCTGTAACCAGGTGACATGGTACTCCCTGTATCGTGGTCACACGGGACACTCTGTAACGTGGTAAAAGGACGCTGGTTGACCTCAGGGAGATCAACCAAAACACCGCAGAGACACCATCACGTGTCTCAACGTCAGTGTATTCTAGAACATTGCCCCCTGGGAAATCGAATATGCAAAAGAACACTGCAGAGACACCATCACATGTCTCGACGTCAGTGAACTAGCCAGACCTTCCCTCCGGGAAGGAACAACCAGGCCAAAGCGTTCTCCAGTCAAGGAGACCACCTCAGCAAGGTATCCATCCACAGACAGCTGTTTTGGGGTTTTTGCCCCTCATCAGTGTGGAGTAGGTTTCTGGCTAGTGGGAGCAATGACTAGTAAGTGCATGCAAAAGGACGCTGGTTGACCTCAGGGAGATCAACCAAAACACCGCAGAGACACCATCACGTGTCTCAACGTCAGTGTATTCTAGAACATTGCCCCCTGGGAAATCGAATATGCAAAAGAACACTGCAGAGACACCATCACATGTCTCGACGTCAGTGAACTAGCCAGACCTTCCCTCCGGGAAGGAACAACCAAGCCAAAGCGTTCTCCAGTCAAGGAGACCACCTCAGCAAGGTATCCATCCACAGACAGCTGTTTCGGGGTTTTTGCCCCTCATCAGTGTGGAGTAGGTTTCTGGCTAGTGGGAGCAATGACTAGTAAGTGCATGCAAAAGGACGCTGGTTGACCTCAGGGAGATCAACCAAAACACCGCAGTCTCTGCAGTCTCTCTCTGAGGTCAACCAGCGTCCTTTTGCATGCACTTACTAGTCATTGCTCCCACTAGCCAGAAACCTACTCCACACTGATGAGGGGCAAAACCCCCGAAACAGCTGTCTGTGGATGGATACCTTGCTGAGGTGTTCTCCTTGACTGGAGAACGCTTTGGCTTGGTTGTTCCTTCCCGGAGGGAAGGTCTGGCTAGTTCACTGACGTCGAGACATGTGATGGTGTCTCTGCAGTGTTCTTTTGCATATTCGATTTCCCAGGGGGCAATGTTCTAGAATACACTGATGTTGAGACACGTGATGGTGTCTCTGCGGTGTTTTGGTTGATCTCCCTGAGGTCAACCAGCGTCCTTTTGCATGCACTTACTAGTCATTGCTCCCACTAGCCAGAAACCTACTCCACACTGATGAGGGGCAAAAACCCCGAAACAGCTGTCTGTGGATACCTTGCTGAGGTGGTCTCCTTGACTGGAGAATGCTTTGGCTTGGTTGTTCCTTCCCGGAGGGAAGGTCTGGCTAGTTCACTGACGTCGAGACATGTGATGGTGTCTCTGCAGTGTTCTTTTGCATATTCGATTTCCCAGGGGGCAATGTTCTAGAATACACTGACGTTGAGACACGTGATGGTGTCTCTGCAGTGTTTTGGTTGATCTCCCTGAGGTCAACCAGCGTCCTTTTGCATGCACTTACTAGTCATTGCTCCCACTAGCCAGAAACCTACTCCACACTGATGAGGGGCAAAAACCCCGAAACAGCTGTCTGTGGATGGATACCTTGCTGAGGTGGTCTCCTTGACTGGAGAACGCTTTGGCTTGGTTGTTCCTTCCCGGAGGGAAGGTCTGGCTAGTTCACTGACGTCCAAACATGTGATGGTGTCTCTGCAGTGTTCTTTTGCATATTCGATTTCCCAGGGGGCAATGTTCTAGAATACACTGACGTTGAGACACGTGATGGTGTCTCTGCGGTGTTTTGGTTGATCTCCCTGAGGTCAACCAGCGTCCTTTTGCATGCACTTACTAGTCATTGCTCCCACTAGCCAGAAACCTATTCCACACTGATGAGGGGCAAAAACCCCGAAACAGCTGTCTGTGGATGGATACCTTGCTGAGGTGGTCTCCTTGACTGGAGAACGCTTTGGCTTGGTTGTTCCTTCCCGGAGGGAAGGTCTGGCTAGTTCACTGACGTCGAGACATGTGATGGTGTCTCTGCAGTGTTCTTTTGCATACTCTGTAACGTGGTGACACGGGACACTCTGTAACCTGGTGACACGGGGGGACACTCTGTAACCTGGTGACACGGGACACTTTGTAACCTGGTGACACGGGACACTTTGTAACCTGGTGACACGGGACACTCTGTAACCTGGTGACACGGGGGGACACTCTGTAACCTGGTGACACGGGGGGACACTCTGTAACCTGGTGACACGGGACACTTTGTAACCTGGTGACACGGGACACTCTGTAACCTTGTGACATGGGGGGACACTCTGTAACCAGGTGACATGGTACTCCCTGTAACGTGGTCACACGGGACACTCTAACATGGTAACACGGGACACTCTGTAACCTGGTGACATGGGACACTTTGTAACCTGGTGACACGGGACACTCTGTAACATGGTGACACGGGACACTCTGTAACCTGGTGACACGGTACACCCTGTAACGTGGTGACACGGGACACTCTAACATGGTAACACGGGACACTCTGTAACCTGGTGACACGGGGGGACACTCTGTAACCTGGTGACACGGGAAACTCTGTAACCTGGTGACACAGGACACTCTGTAACCTGGTGACACAGGACACTCTGTAACCTGGTGACACGGGGGGACACTCTGTAACCTGGTGATACGGGACACTGTAACCTGGTGACACGGGACACTCTGTAACCTGGTGACACAGGACACTCTGTAACCTGGTGACACGGGACACTCTGTAACCCGGTGACACGGGCGGACACTCTGTAACGTGGTGACACGGGACACTCTGTAACCTGGTGACACGGGGGGACACTCTGTAACCTGGTGACACGGGACACTCTGTAACCTGGTGACACGGGACACTCTGTAACCTGGTGACACGGGAGGACACTCTGTAACCTGGTGACACGGGACACTTTGTAACTTGGTGACACGGGACACTTTGTAACCTGTTGATATGGTTTGATTTGCTAAGATCCTTATATTTTAATATCTACTGTGGTATATTACAGGCTCAAGTTATTAATGGGATCTCTGTGTCTCCTAGATTCCTAGCATATGCAGAGGATAGCTATCTGGGAAGGGTTAATTTCTAGAGCTCTTACCTATGTCTTGATGAGGTGCACCTGGCTAGTTATGTGTTAGAGCCAGGCTGTGCTGTTCTCTGGGTCTCTTAGCCTGGGGAGGGAGACAAGCTGGATCTCCCAGAGAGACACTGCTGAAAAACGCAAGTACCCAGGTTGCTTTATTGAGTTTGGCTGGGCTGAGGCTCGCTCAGTTTGGTCCTGTAGTTAGGGACTGTATTTCTGGTTAGTTAGCGCCTGGACAAGGCTAGGAATTTCTGTTTATGATTTGTGTTTTATATAAGCAACCTGCACAATAAAACTGGCAAGGAAGCCAGTTTAAACATACTACTGTGTTTGGTGTGTGAAGTCGACTAGATAACTGTGTCCTGCCTTTTATCCCAGAAAATTGTGATCCTGCAAGCCTGGTGTGTTGCACTACAGAGCAGGTGTTTATCGTGTGTATACCGGGGGAGTATATACGATAAGCACTTGCACTTGTAGGTTGCTGTTGCACTTTCTGTTTTTTAGGAGTTTTTTTTGTCTTTACTTAAAGAGTCACTGTCGTATTGTTTTTTTTGTTGCAGAAATCAATAGTCCAGGCGATTTTAAGAAACTTTGTAATTGGGTTTATTAGCCAAATCTGCCATTATCTGCATGTAAAAAGCCTTTTCCCAGGTCCCCCCCTCCTTCCTCTTTTTCATCCACTCTGAAAAATCTGAAAATTGTGACTTGTTGCAGGAGACGTCCCCTGTCTGCTCTATGGAGAGGGGAGGGGGGAGGGGGGAGGAGGAAGGAGGGAGTTAGCCGGCAGCAGAAAGCAGATAACAGAGGATTACAGGCACGGAGCTGGGTGACAGCTGTATTCCGAGCTCAGACAGGTCACTGGTGACTGTCACAGGAGATATCCCGTGAGGGATTTGTAGATTAACTCTTTGTTGTCCTGTTTTGGTCTTTTCTTTAGCTCTCTCCATAGGAGAACAATGAAGACAGGGGGGAGAGCTTCAAACTGATTTTTCATGATAAAAATGCATTTTTCGGATAATAAACCCAATTACAAAGTTTCTTAACTTTGCCTGGACTATTGATTTCTGCAAAAAAAAAATTCACGACAGTGACACTTTAAGCTACATGCAGCTTGCAACCTGCAGTGTGAACAGAGGCATGGAAGTGCAGCAAATTTTTTATTTTTTTATGTTGTATGTGGAGAGTGTGGCTACCTCCTGTTGGCTTGCAGTCCATCCACGTTCTTGAAGTGCTATATAAAGAGATTTGGCTCCTATCTGCCCAGTTGTAGACTTTTTTAGCCCAGGAGAGGCCATCGCTATTGTAAAAATGCTAGAGTAGGACCATGTCTCTGAGGACACCTTAACGTGTTTACATGGTGCACAAATAGTTTGCGAAGTTCTTCATTTTTCAATATCTATGGAGCAGATGTTTATTGTGTGTATAACGGGGGAGTATATTTGGCAAACACTTGCACCTGTAGGTTGCTGTTGCACTTTGTGTTTTGTTTTGTTTTTTGTCAGTACTTAAAGTGACTCTGTACCCACAATCTGACCCCCCCCCAAACCACTTGTTGTACCTTCGGATAGCTGCTTTTAATCCAAGATCTGTCCTGGGGTCCGTTCGGAAGGTGATGCAGTTATTGTCCTAAAAAACAACTTTTAAACTTGGAGCTCGGTGCCCAACGACCGGGGCTTAGATTGTGTATGCATTAGGCTGGCACAACCTCTCTGTCCCTCCTCCCCGCCCTCCTCGTCATTAGGAATGCTCCAGGCAGATTGCCTCCTATTCCCCACCTGTGTGAATACTGAACATGGGCTGGTTCGTTAAGGCACCTGTGCAATGTTCAGACAGGAGACAATGTTTCAGTGGCATTCCTAATGATGAAGAGGGTGGGGAGGAGGGACAGAGAGGTGGTGCCAGCCTAATGCATACACAATCTAAGCCCTGGCCGTTGGGAACAGGGCAGCAAGTTTAAAAGTTGTTTTTTAGGAGAATAACTGCATCACCTGGCGAACTACCGCAGAACAGATCTTGGATTAAAAGCAGCTATCCAAAATTACAAGTGGTTTGGGGGGGGTCAGATTGTGGGTACAGAGTCGCTTTAAGCCACATGCAGCGTGCAACCAACAACTTGTGCAATTTTTTTTTTTTTGTGATATAAAGCAGGTCTGCAAGTCATTATTTTTTCTTTTTTCAGTTATCATGGAAAACATGGCACTTCCTTTGTTCTAACTCTACTTATTTATTTGTAGACAGATAACCCAAATGATATTGATAAAAATACTTTTTATTGATACTTAATTAAAAATATATGTGAAATAACAAATAGAGGAAACAGGACTGAATTGGCAAGACACATGGGCTACATACATTAATGGTAAACAAACCTCTATTGAGGATAACACAAAGGTAAAAATGCTGGGAGCATCATAATGTAGCTTCCCCTTATTATGGTCCAACAAACGTGACTAATAACATCAGTAGCATCAAAAAATACGATATTCAATACCTTGTGTGTGTAAGTACACCGGAGCCCAATGCCGTGCGCCCCGACGTACGTTTCGGCTAGAACGCCTTTATCGAGGGGTAGCGCTGTATCGTGAGATCCGATACTATATAGGCCGCTTTAATTAACCCCAGCCAATCAGGTGAAGAATGCCAGGCGGTCACAAACATCAAGGAGATGAAAATCACCTGCATGATTTTCATCTCCTTGATGTTTGTGACCGCCTGGCATTCTATTTTATTCAAATTTTTTTTCCTCTAACACAGCAAATACTAACTGAGAAATCTAACTCACTATTGATTGCTAAAGAAACAGATTGCTGATCTCAGGGAGACCAGTCAAACGATAACACTGCTGGCCGCTAGTGAAAGCGCTCAATGCAGTAAAATCCTAGGTGCATTGCCCCCTGGGAAACATGAATATGCTGGGTCCTTCCCTGAGCGATATCAGGCTAGTCCTGTGTTTCGAGACTCTTCGATGAGGCTCCACAGGCTTTTTTGCCTGTGGAGCCTCATCGAAGAGTCTCGAAACACAGGACTAGCCTGATATCGCTCAGGGAAGGACCCAGCCAAGGGGTTGCTCTTGTAGGGAAACCACCAAAACCACCATATTAAGTGGCCCTATAAGTCAGTGTAATGACAAGGGAAAACCTAGGATGTCACTGCATTGAGCGCTTTCACTAGCAGCCGGCAGTGTTATCGTTTGGCCGGTCTCTCTGAGATCAGCAATCTGTTTCTCTTATGGCTCTACTAGGCATTGGTCCCACCTAGTCAGAATCCTGCTCCACACTGATGAGGGGCAACACCCCGAAACAGCTGTCTGTGGATGGATACCCAGCCTTGGTTTTTCCCTTGTCATTACATTGACTTATAGGGCCACTTAATATGGTGGTTTTGGTGGTTTCCTAACAGGAGCCGCCCCTTGGCTGGATCCTTCCCGGAGGGATATCTGGCTAGTCCTGTGTTTCGAGACTCTTCGATGAGGCTCCACGGGCTCTTCTTTTGCATACTCATGTTTCCCAGGGGGCAATGCACCTAGGATTTCACTGCATTGAGCGCTTTCACTAGCAGCCGGCAGTGTTATCGTTTGTTTGGTCTCCCTGAGATCAGCGATCTGTTTCTCTTATTATAAGATGAAATAGAAAGGATGTCATATGCAAGGATTCTGAAACTAGGGGGAACCTACTTATGCAGGTCCTCCAAATGTCCCTAGTGAAAGCTATTGGACCTAGGGGGGATGCTGGAAGAGAGGTATCTGAGTGAACCATAGAAATTGATTGGGATGAATTGGGGCCAGCCATAATTTCTCCACGGTCATCCACTTTGTGTAAGCCCGCAGGGTCGAGCAACCTGGAATATGTTGGTGGTGCGTTGCCCAGTAATATCAAAGCAGGTCTGGAAAAGCCAGGCTACCCAGGCTCTTAGGAGCAAGCATTATATTTGTAGCTAGTCTATGCCGCCTGTGAGCCCACGCGAAGCGGAGAATGGAGGCTTGGAGCACTTTAATGGTTTGTAGGGGAATTGAGCAGGAAAACTTATACTGAGATACTGCTGAACCTTTTTAAGTTTTGAACTGAGAGATATCCAATGCCCTCTGATTATGTTGGGGCAAAGTTTGAGCGATCACTACCTGCTATCCACCAATTTCTGCAGAAAGATTTCCAGAAAGGCCCTAAACCTTAGTCCACATTAGTGATGTCACGATACCAGAATTTTGAGTTCGATACCGATACCAACTTTTTTTTTTCAATGCTCGATACCAATTCGATACTTAAAAAATTATATTTAAGAAAAAAAAAACAAAAAACAAAAAAAAACATAAGAATAGAAATGACCCCCCCCCTCCCCCAGGTTCAGGTCAGTACGAACAGATTTATGTTCCCTAATTTTATTACTTTAAAAATAAAGTCCCCATTATTTAAAATAAATAAAAACTTGCCCAACTCTGACTCACTTTTTTTTATCTCTCCGCCTGTCTGGCTGGGGGGGAGGGGCATTTTTTGCGCTGTGATCTGTAGTTTTATTTAGTACCATCTTTTTATGTGGTACTGAATTGGGTGGTTTCTGCACTTGCTCGGTTTACCGTGCGTGATCAGGAAGGTGACAGGTAGTATGGACAATAACACTTCAGCTGCCAGGGATGGGGGTTGTAGTCATGTAACACACAACTGCTATCAGGTGGGAGGATGGGGGTTGTAGTCATGTAACACACAACTGCTATCGGGGAAGATGGGGGTTGTAGTCATGTAACACACAACTGCTATCGGGGAAGATGGGGGTTGTAGTCATGTAACAGACACCAGCCAGCAGGGGGGATGATGGGGGTTGTAGCCATATAACAGACACCAGCCAGCAGGAGGGATGATGGGGGTTGTAGCCATATAACACACCAGCCAGCAGGGGGGATGATGGGGGTTGTAGCCATATAACAGACACCAGCCAGCAGGGGGGATGATGGGGGTTGTAGCCATATAACACACACCAGCCAGCAGGGGGGATGATGGGGGTTGTAGCCATATAACACACACCAGCCAGCAGGGGGGATGATGGGGGTTGTAGCCATATAACACACACCAGCCAGCAGGGGGATGATGGGGGCTGTAGCCATATAACACACCAGCCAGCAGGGGGGATGATGGGGGCTGTAGCCATATAACACACACCAGCCAGCAGGGGGGATGATGGGGGCTGTAGCCATATAACACACCAGCCAGCAGGGGGGATGATGGGGGCTGTAGCCATATAACACACACCAGCCAGCAGGGGGGATGATGGGGGCTGTAGCCATATAACACACACCAGCCAGCAGGGGGGATGATGGGGGCTGTAGCTATATAACACACCAGCCAGCAGGGGGGATGATGGGGGTTGTAGCCATATAACACACACCAGCCAGCAGGGGGGATGATGGGGGCTGTAGCCATATAACACACACCAGCCAGCAGGGGGGATGATGGGGGCTGTAGCCATATAACACAACAGCCAGCAGGGGGGATGATGGGGGTTGTAGCCATATAACACACACCAGCCAGCAGGGGGGATGATGGGGGCTGTAGCCATATAACACACCAGCCAGCAGGGGGGATGATGGGGGCTGTAGCCATATAACACACCAGCCAGCAGGGGGGATGATGGGGGCTGTAGCCATATAACACACAACTGCTATTAGGTGAGAGGATGGGGGTTGTAGCCATATAACACACACCAGCCAGCAGGGGGGATGATGGGGGTTGTAGCCATATAACACACACCAGCCAGCAGGGGGGATGATGGGGGCTGTAGCCATATAACACACACCAGCCAGCAGGGGGGATGATGGGGGCTGTAGCCATATAACACACACCAGCCAGCAGGGGGGATGATGGGGGCTGTAGCCATATAACACACACCAGCCAGCAGGGGGGGATGATGGGAGCTGTATCCATATAACACAACAGCCAGCAGGGGGGATGATGGAGGTTGTAGCCATATAACACACACCAGCCAGCAGGGGGGATGATGGGGGCTGTAGCCATATAACACACACCAGCCAGCAGGGGGGGATGATGGGGGCTGTAGCCATATAACACAACAGCCAGCAGGGGGGATGATGGGGGCTGTAGTTTTACTATTCCTGGTGTCAGGGCATGCTTACCGGTGACCTGGATGTGTCTGTGATCTGCAGGTTACAGCCCCCCTCCCCCTCCCAGTCAGAGTCAGGCCGACTGTACACCCCCCACATTGTGTCTGCTCCGGAGTCTCCTGCCAGCCCCCGGCCTCCTCATAGTCCGGTGCAGATGTAGTGGCTGCATCTCCTGCCGACCCCTGCTCCAGCCTTCTCCTCTCCCTCTCCAGCCCGTGACCCTGCTCTGCCCGCAGTCATTAGCAGCGGGGGTCTGCTACACACATACAGCGGGGGTCGGCTACTATGGAGCGGGCTCAGGAGGGGGGTAATGCCGCTGTCAGTGTGACAGCGGCATCTATATAGTTATATAGCCGGCACTAGCAATAGCTAGTTGGCACCGACTGGGGAAGAGGGTGCGCGCTGAGGAGGTGACAGGTGGGAGCAGGGGGCGGCACACAGAGAACACGGCCGGCGCTCATATAGCTGCCGGCCGTGTTCTCTGCGCTATACTTTATGTTAAACTGCATAATAGCGCAGTTTAACATAAAGTTTCGATACCAGGAAATGCTGGTATCGAACTGTTTTTCGGCCCAGAATATCGATAGTAGTATTGATATTTTGGTGCATCGTGCAACACTAGTCCACATGATAGCCATTAAAGTGTGCCTGTCATAAAAAAAATGACATGTCAAAAGTTTTGATCAGTCTGGGTCTGTGTTCACACCCATAATGATTGTGGGAAGGAACGGAGAGAGGACTGTGCGGCAGCTCTGTGTCAGTGAAAAGAGTCTCCATAGATTTACAATACAAGCCAATTCAGAGCCAGGAGAGGAAAACGCTTAGCGCTCAAGATCTTCGGAAAGATGAAAATCTGTTTGTCCTTATTGCAGGGTTAGGACGGGTTCACACTAAGGAATTCTCGCGGACAATGTCTGCGGAATTCCGTCAGCTGTCCGCCCGCACGGGCACGCGCTTTTCCACCGGCTCCATAGACACCATTCTATGGGCCGGCGTATTCCACGATCCGCTAAAAGAAGTGACATGACACTACTTTCAGCGTATAGCGGAATACACCGGCCCGAAGAATGGTGTCTATGGTGCCGGCGGAAAGGCGCCCAGATGTGCGGGCGGACAGCTGACGGAATTCCGCGGACATTGTCTGCGAGAATTCCGTAGTGTGAACCCGCCCTTAGAAAGCATCCAAAGGCTCCTTAGCCTGCTGGATCAAGACTTCCATGACAGAAGCCTATACGTCAGAGGGTAAGGAGCTCCCACATCCATTCAGGGCTCACTTCTACATCTTGGGCAGAAAGAGAAAAGATGCATCTCGTACATCTTCAATGCAGCCTCTTGGATATCATTCTCTAGCTTTTGTGAGGCATTATTAGCTCGACAAACGGGTGAAACACAGCCTTCAGCATGGGAGTGTCTGCAGTCCAGTTACCAGACTTAAAGTGCCTTTACACAGACAGATTATCTGACAGATTTCTGAAGCCAAAACCAGGAATGGATTTAAAAAGAGGAGAAATCCCAGTCTTTCCTTTATGACCTGATCTCTGTTTATAGTCTGTTCCTGGCTTTGGTTTCAAAAATCTGTCAGCTAAATCTCTGTGTAAAGGCACCCTAAGCCCACTCTCTTTTGTCTATGGCATATCCCTTCTGTGCTGACGTAGAGATGAAGAGGAGAGTAAAACTTTTTATGTACCTTAATTTCACTTTCCTCAAGTCAACAATCAGCCCTATTACATGGGGCGATTATCGTGCAAAAATTGTTATATCATTCAAATTTAGGACCCAAAGGTCCTATTAGACAAAGCGATTTTTAACTATCAACGATAAACGATCGCAAACTAGAGCTACCTGAAATCGATCACTATATTAAACAGATCAATAGTTGTTAGTTACAATCGTTACTATAATTGTTTACTCCTCCTGATCCCAGCAAATGAAGGAACATTGCGGAATTACACTGAATGATTAGCAAACGTTTAACAATGATTTTAGGTTCAGCGATCAACAACACATGACAACGACTTTTCGACTGTTGCCTGCATCACACTAGACGATTACTATTTAAATTCAAACAATTTTATTATTATTTACACAACAATCGCCCCATGTAATAGGGCCCTTACTCACCCAATAGAATTTTTTTCTTTAATGATACTTTTGTCTTTTCATTACACAATGCTGGTTGTTGGTGAATCCTCTTAAAGGAGGGGCAGGTGTAATCCGGCCTCCCATTGGTGTATTCTTACACCAATCTAATTAATCAATTTTAATTTAGATCTAAGTGGGTGGTCATTGGTGTAGGTGGACGGCCTTTGAAGGGGATCAAAAGACCCATCTGTGCTTTCTTTCTACTGACTCAAGGAAAGTGAAATTATGGTACGTAACCAATTTTTACTTTATGTCACATCTTCTGATGATTTGGATTTTAAGGAATGGTATGCTTTAAAGGACACATTCACAAACATAGCCGACAATGGTAAATGGCAGCCAATGTGCGTGCTGACACTTTTCTACCTATTTTGCTGCAGTAGTTCTGTCTCCTTTTTTACTGTGGGAGTCCAGTCCTAAAAACAAAGGGAAATTGCCTCCATTGCGAAAGGGGTTAATAATGTTGCTAAATAATTATAGGTAAACTTGTCGTCATGTTCTGGTAATATCAGTGAACGAGAATACAGTGCACAGTAAAACAACTTTCTTCTCTGTACCTATAATGCTGCCGGATTGCATGTTAAATTTTAGCACTCAAAATGACTGAAATTAAGACTCATTGCCATAAATGGTTATATTGGGGAGTAATTGTACTCGAAGGAAGTGATAAATAGGCAGGTGGTTTCCTGGCCCACTTTATACATACAGCTAATGTCTGACATTGCAAAAAAGAAGCACTGCTTCAAATCAGGTAATCCGATATTTTACTGTTCTTTATATGTGTGACGTTATTTATATGTGTGTGACGTTATTTATGTGTGACGTTATTTATAGGTGACGTTGTTAGTTGTAGGTGACGTTGGTATAGGTGACGTTATTTATATGCGTGAACCCAAACTTATTGTAAGTTGGCTCATCACTACATGGCACAAATCTTTCCCAGACAATTTGTTATATGTCATGTTCATGACAGAGGATTTCATAAAGATTTGCACTGCTTCTCAGTTTTAGACCCTCTCCTAGTTTTAGCTTAACAAATACCAATGCAAACTACAGAGCAGAATACTTGTGTGTATGAAAGTGTCGTCAGGCTGAGCCTATGGGAAGGAAGGCAGACCATTTTATGCATAAACTTTCAATTTCACAACTGTTCTTTATTAAGGGTGCCTTCACAGGTAACGGATCCGCTGTACATCCCTGCCCTGTACACTCTATGGGCAGCAACCCGCCCCGTTAACCCCCCGCCACCGGAGCATATAAATCACCTTCTCCACGCTCCAGCTTGCTTCGGGGCTCTCGGCATCCTCACGTGTTCTCTATCCCTTGATGTGAATTGATTCAAATACAGATGCACAGTACAAAAGTTTTTTATCTAGTTTTTTTCTACTTTTGTTTAGTATTTTGTTATAGCCTCTCTGTGTTATAAGCGTGTTATAAACTGTCCGTGTTGAAAGCTCTGTATTATAGGATCTCTGTTATAAGCTCTCTATGTTATAGGCTTTCCATGTTATAATCTCTCCGTGTTATAAGCTCTCTATATTATAAGTAGAGGTGAGCGAACCGGGTTCGAGTCGATCCGAACCCGAACTTTCGGCATTTGATTAGCGGTGGCTGCAAAACTTTGATGAAGCCCTAAGGCTATGTGGGAATCATGGATATAGTCATTGGCTGTATCCAGGTTTTCCAGACAATCTTAGGGCTTTATCCAAGTTCAGCAGCCACCGCTAATCACATGCTGAGCGCTCGGGCTCGGATCAACCTCAAACCCGAACCCGGTTTGCTTATCTCTAATTATAAGCTCTCCGTTATAGTCCCAAGACTAGTTATCCTGAATAAGGGAGGGGGGTGCAAGAGGCAAGAATAGGGAGACATTTTTTTCCCCACTGTAGGTTATAATAAGGGAAACTGGCAAACCAGTAATCGAGCGTCCCCACATATAGGCGCCTTTGTTGCTGCAGACAGGTGAGAAAAAGTAATATTTCCTTGTACATATCCGGCAATTCCCCCTTCTCTCATAGCTGCCATTGAATTTTTTGGGGGTACGGAAGAAATGCAACCTATCAATAACAGCTCTGGGGCTGGTAGCAGGCAGTCTTGTTGGTTTTGGTAGCCTTTGAACGCCACTGATGGTTAAAGAGGATGTACCACAAGGTACATCCTCTTTAACCTGACACACGGATCAAATTCCCGTGTACGGCGCCATTCTATTCACCGGAACTGGCCGGTGCTCAAGCATCAGATGCAGGCCGGCCCGCCCCCAGTGGGAGGTAATTCCCTCCCCTCTATGACGCGACTCCATTCATTCTAAGGGAGCTGCGTCATAGAGGGGAGGGAATTACCTCCCACTGGGGGCAGCCCAGCCTGCCTCCAGTGCGTGAGCACCGGCCGGTTCCGGTGCATAGAATGGCGCCTTACATGGGAACTGGGCCGCGGTTCGAAAAAACGGACCGCAGCACCGGCTTCCCCGTGACGGCGCCGTTCCATCCGTGTGTCAGGTTAAAGAGGATGTACCTGGTGGTACATCCTCTTAAATCAACAAAGGAGGAGTCTGGGAGCAAATATGAGCAGAAATCAATCAAAAAGGTTTCCAACTCCTCAGTTTTAATTGCATCAGGAATACTGCAGGACCATTGCGGCAAGCCCAGTCCTCCATATCCGCATGCTTATGTTTAATCAGTTTTCTCTTCTGTGATATTATTTGGCGTCTCACCTACACCATTATGGGCCGAAGTGATTCAATCTGATCAGTGCGGACCCTTATTGTTGTAATTTCTTCTGAGAGTTTAGCTACCATTGTCTGGAAGTTAGATTGCAAGCATAGCTGCGGAGATTTGAGAATGGTCACTGTTACTGTATCCCCCTCCATCTCAGGTGATCTTAACCCACCTCTTGTGCCTTGTGAAAGGGTCTGAGATAGGGGAATTAAATGTGTGAAGGAACTCTCTTGTGCAGTAGGCTTGTGGCTTAAAGAGATATTCCACTCAAACATAACTTGGTGCTGCCCATTGTGAGACTAACAATTCCTTCCATACTTGTCTATCCAGTCTCCTTCACCCAGTTCTCAGCTGCTGCTTTCTGCTAAAGACATAAAAATCTGTGTGTGAGCTTTTCTCTCTCTCTCTCTCTCTCTGTCTCTCTCTCTCTCTGTCTCTCTCTCTGTCTCTCTGTCTCTCTCTCTCTGTCTCTCTGTCTCTCTCTCTCTGTCTCTCTCTCTCTGTCTCTCTCTCTCTCTGTCTCTCTCTCTCTCTGTCTCTCTCTCTCTGTCTCTCTCTCTGTCTCTCTCTCTGTCTCTCTCTCTCTGTCTCTCTCTTCTCCCGTCTGGGACATCTAATGTAAACAAGTCCTTGGCCGGCTGTATGTATCTGCAACATTGTAGCTTCTTCGTAATGCTGTACAGGGATAATCACAGTGAGTCCATCAGCAACATGACCTCAGAATAAGTCTTCCAGCAGTACAAAGAAACGAACAGATCCGGTGTATATAGGTTGGGGTGTATATACACCTAGGTCACCAGATGCTGGAATCACTTGCGGTCTGTAAGCTGACAGGAAGAGCTGCTGGGGCAGGGACAGAGCAGGTGGAGGATTACATTATATAGTCAGGTAGATTGACTACCTCACATACATACCCAGCAGTCCTTGTTAGGACTAGTAATCTGTCAGTGTGACTGGAAAAGAGCTAATTCCATACAATATAGCAATATTAATACCAGGAGGTGTTATAGGAGTAATTGGTAAGTTGTGAATAGGTCAGCACTCCCGGGTCGTGAAAAGAAAGTTAAAACATAACTTTTAATTATAAATATTAATTAAAACCAACGCGTTTCATGCTACCGCGCTTAATCATGGTCACATGGTGCTTGGTTCTTTTTAGTTCAGAAGAAAGATGGATCTCTGCGCCCATGCATCCATTACCAGGGTCTAAGCAAGGTGATCATTAGGAATTGGTATCTCAGAACTATTCATCTGACTTCAAAGCGCTCAGATCTTTTCCGGGCGCCTATAATTTGGTGAGGATACAGTGTTTAATACTTGTGGTGGGCATTTTGAATATCTGGTGATGCCTTTCAGCTTATGCAATGCCCTGTCTGTCTTTCAAGAATTAGTCATTTGCATTTTTTGAGATCTTCTTTATTCCAGTGTCATTGTGTACCTAGATGATATTCTGAACTTTTCTCCTGACCTGAAGACACATGTGGGCCATGTGCTAAGATTCTTAAAAACCAATAGTCTCTATGCCAAGCTGGAGAAGTGTATTTTCCACCAGACCTCTCATTTACATCATCTCTAACCATGGCCTACAAATGGACCCAACTAAGCTTGCGGCAGTACTTCAGTGGTCAGGTCCCATTGGCCTTCCGGCTGTAAAATGCTTCCTGGGATTCAACAACCTTTTATTACTGTCAGTTCATCCTGGAAAATAATATGCAAAAAATAGGAACAAAAAAGTCCCAGTGCTCAGAGACTATACCGTATGAAGCGATATCTTCCAATAAAATGTAGAACTTACTCCACTGGGGGGAGAGGCAGTATTAACAAACCTTTTCCCCTCCTGGTCACTCTATGGATGTATAGCCCCAAGGCATTATAGATCCAGTACTCCAGATGTTCTTTCAAAGTGGATTTATTTTCAACAAAATGAAATACTGCAGCAAAGCGTTTCAGTGGGCACTCTCCCACCTTTCTCAAGCCAACAGAACAACAACAATAACAATCTTTTTATAGAACAGTTGACACATTTCCATAGTATTCCGATCCATTCAGTGGAACGCAGGGCAGGTTCCAGTTGGCCCTGTGATTCATCACTTCCGGTCTTAGAAAAGAGACATCCTGGAACGCAAAAGTTATACAACTTATGTCTGTGAATGGCCCCCTTTCCCGTGTTCCCTACCACCCCCACACGTGTACCCAGAAGTGTAGTGCATTATACATACCTGATCCGTGTCGACCCCCTTCCACCATCTTCTGCTAACGACGTCATCTTCGGGAGGCCGGCCGAATCGCCGAAGCCGACCCTGATGCCGGCCCCCCTCTGCTATGTCATAACAGCCGCGATTGGCTGAGCACAGTTATGCTTAGCCAATTGCGGTTGAGCAGCCGATGACGCGGCAGAGGGGGGCCGGCATTAGGGACGGCTGCAGCGTGTCGGCCGGCCTCCCAAAGATGACGCCCCCTCCTGGGGGTTACACTGTGCTCTGTTGGTGGGGATGGAAGTGGGGAAATTTTTACTTTCGGCTCTGGTCTGTTATCTGTCTTTACTATTGCTGCTCAGCCATTTACTATTGCTTCTAGAAGGCGGCCTCATATGTAAAAAAACCCCAAAAAATTGTATATTTACCTATCCACATTCCCCCCAGTGTCCTCTGTATCTCTGGTGTCTCCAGTTGCCTCCAGCCCACTCAGCCAATTACTGACTGGGATGGGACAGCACCGTGGCTAATGATCAGGCTGTCACTCTTGTCTGAGAGCTAGCCTGCTGAGGCCACGACCATGTCCCATCTCAGTCACTGATTGACTGATCGGGCTGTTGCTCACATTTTGAGCCTGCTTGGTGAATCACTGGCCCTCAGTCAGTGATTGTCTCAGTGGAATTTTGGCTGCAGGGGACATCAGTGAAGGAAGACACTGGGGAAGTGTGGACAGGTAAGTACTGATGAGTGAACAGCTGAACCACACCAAAACACCTGTAATTGTTAAGCTGTGTTAGTGCGGTTTGTTTAAGGTTTCGGTTTGGGCAAACTGAAATTTTACATCAAGAATTTACGAACCTGCCGAACAGAACTTTTTGAAAAGTTTTCTTCTTTCTAATTCAGACCAAACAGTTTGCAGTTAGATTCCCTTAAAATGTTTATAAAGGTTTTGTACTTTACACTCTCACAATTGGTTTTAGCAAACAGTATTCATTCTTTCTTTCAGAAACTTTTAAAATAAAGCAAGAGAAAGTACTTCTAGTGTCTGGAAGGTTCGCTCGACAGTGTCTGGAAGGTTGGTTCGACAGCATTTTCAGAGTTTTATGATATATAATTTACGGTAAGATACTTCTTTGATACATAAGAATCTTAAGCTGTAACTCTTTTCAAAGAGAAATTAGAATGTGGCTAAAAAAGAAAGGAGTGTTTGCACCAGATTCTATCTGTGTCACCGTCAGTCGTGCTGTACACGCGGTTGTGGTTGAAATAAAGTGCAGATTTTTACATGCAAACCTTACATTCTCTTATCTGCTCCTAGATAAATATATATATATACACATACACACACCAGACATACATTAACGTAAAGAAAAAACACAGACAGGTGAGGTGCTAACACTGAACACCTCATGGCAAGCTGCAACATTAAGCTGAAGCCACTTAAGGGGTATTCCTAAAAAAATAAAATGCCCCTAAACCTAGCTGTTCTCACTAACCAAGTCCCCTGAGTATTTTGAGACGTCTCCTGTCTTTCTAGCTGCCACCGTTCCTGTGTTACAAGTTTTTCCAAAGGTGCTGGCAGGGAAACTACATTTCCCATCATGCACTGCTTCTCCCTTCTCTGATGAGCTAATGTTGCAGCAGAGCTGATGATTCTGCAGAGCCGTGCACTCATACACTGGTATTCATGGACTGGACTTCAATTTTACTGACAGCTTTACTACATCTGGCAAAACTCACTTAGCACTGCTACATCGCATACTCTCTGCTCCTGACAGGGGGAACACACTCATTTCTGCTATATCTTGTAGACTTGGCTCCAGTACAACCGACAACACCCTCACCTCTGCTACACCACAGTCATAGACTCAGCACTGCTGGAGCTGACAGATTGATAAACCTGTGCCAGTTCAGTTCTGAGACGGGGGGTTGTTGCGTCCCACGGGCTACACACTGCCAGGACCACCGGACTCATGCCCCCCGGCACTCACCACTCATTGTGCCCGACTTGTGAAGGGGCCGGGTGGCTATGTCCTGAGACCGGGTCGGATCCGCGTGCGGCCGGCGGGGGTGGGGGAGTCGCGGTCTTCTGAGACGGACGGGTTGCGGTTGTGCCGCGGGCTACACACTGGGGGGGGGGATGCTTTTAAGGAGGAAGGCAGTGATCAGCTGCAGCAGCTGTCACTGTCTCAGCATCCTTCCTCACTTCAGTGGACTGGGTTAAAAGCGTGTATGGGGCTCTCTGGACAGTCCTCTGACAGATGATATCAGTGGACATAGGGGGTTGAGCTTGATGGAAAATCAACGCCCAACCTCTTTGTTCTCAGAGAGATAAGCCGCCATCAGATCTGTATGGCTATGGCTTTCCCCTCTCATAGAGAACACAGGAACACTCAGATGTGCCAAATTTCTGTGTATGGGGAGGACGGGACCAGATGGGAGAGATAATTGTCAGCTGAAGGATTGTTCAGCCAGCAGTTATTGGAAGTGTACGGCCACTTTTAAGGCCGTATTACACGGCCTGATATTCCGCAGAAGTGAGCGCCAATCTGGTAGAATGGAGCTCGCTTAGAGAGCCTACTACAGCAAAAGCTATGGAGGAGATTTATCAAACTGGTGTAAAGAAGAATTGGCTCAGTTGCCCCTAGCAACCAATCAGATTCCACCTACTTAGAATCTGAGTAATGAAAGGTGGAATCTGATTGGTTGCTAGGGGCACCTGTTTCACTTTACACCATGTTTGATAAATCTCCCCCTATGTGTATATATACAGTATATCATTAGTGATGTCTGCAATCCTTGCTGTATATAGTAAACAATAAAGATATATACTACCTGATCACGTTCCCCGGTGTCCTCAGGCCGGGACTGCCGCTACAGGCCGGGACTGCCGCTACATGCCGAGACTGCCGCTACATGCCGGGACTGCCGCTACATGTCAGGACTACCCCTACATGCAGAGACTGCCGCTACATGCCGGGACTGCCGCTACATGCCGGGACTGCCGCTACATGCCAGGACTGCCACTAGTGGTGTAAACACAAGAACTATTTATATGAATTGCTTTAAAAAAATAAAATAAAAAAATCACTACAATCAGGACCAAATATTACCTCCATACCGTTATTGAAAAAAACACACTATATATAGGCCAATATTACCACCATAAAGTGACCGCCCCATAATGACTCTATATACACTATATACAGACCAATATTACCGCCATAGACTGACCACTGTATAATGACTCTATATACATTGTATGCAGACCAATATTATGTGGTGGTCACTCTATGGCTGTACTATTGGTCTGTATATAGTGTATATAGTCATTATGTGGTGGTCACTGTATGGCGGTAATATTGGTCTGTATATAGTGTCATTATGTGGCAGTCAATCTATGGCAGTAATGACTATATATACACTTTATACAGACCAATATTACCGCCATAGAGTGACCACTGCATAATGACAATATATACAGACCAATATTACCGCCATACAGTGACCACCACATAATGACTATATACACACTATATACAGAGCAATATTACCGCCATACAGTGACCACCACCTAAGGACTGAATACCACCTTATTATTTTTCTCAATAAAATACACCGTATTACCTTATATATATAGGAGCTGCAGCCAATCAGCAGCCTCAGTGATCACCTGCAGCAATTACATAGGACTGATGAGGCCGGAGAATGGCTGCAGCTCCTGTATACAGTCTATTCACCTCAACACTTGGAGTCAGCAGTGCTAATACACACACACTATATATATATATATATATATATATATATATATATATATATACACACACACACATACTATATATATACACACACATACACACCATCACACACACACACTATATATATACACACACACACTATATATATACACACCATCACACACACACACACTATATATATATATATATACACACACACACTATATATATACACACCATCACACACACATCCATGAAAACACATTATACAGATACAAACCATCCAGTCCACACACTACACACAGGACATGTAACACACACTGCATTCATCCATTATACACCTACATTCATACACATTACACACTACATATACAGAATACTTACTCCCTCTAGCATGCTGGGTGTAGTGGTGCATCCCCCTCATGTACCATGCAGCAGCAGCTGTCATGCTCCCCCGGCAGCCCTCTCCTCCATCGTCCCGACAGCTCCACACCAGGAGGAGGAAGTCACGTGCAGTAAGAGGAGGAGGGGGAGGGGGAGCTACACACATGGAGCAGACCCCGAGCAGCGTCCTGCAGCCTCTGCCTGACCCCTGATAGCAGCAGCCGGGGACCATTCCCAGACGCTGCAGGACGCTGTCTGTGCTCTCCTGCCCTACTGGAACTGCGGTAGGGGGCCCCTGGGGGATGGGGGCCCTGGGCATTTGCCCTGCTTGCCCCCCCCTAACGCCGGCTCTGAGTGCAAGGAGGAGTAAGATACAGGGCTCACAGGCCGTTACATTTTCCCATATATCCAAATCAGCCGTTGTCCCGTGGACGATTTGGAGAACAGAAACTCCTCAAGCGGGAGGACGCGGGGGGTTGGAGTCCAATATATGGGTGTAAGGTACTAGTTAACTCCTAATGTAAAGATCAGTAGCGAAAATAGAGGGGGGCAAAGGGGGCGGTCGCTCCCGGGCCCACCAAGGCTGGGGGCCCACTGACAGAGGCCGGCTGATCCAGGTGGCAGGGTGAAATTTGCCTCTTGGGCCAGTCCCCCAGTAGCTGTTTAGGGCTGTAGCCGCCACGTATTGCGGCCCCCCGCCCCTCAGCGTCAGAGAAACCTGCCTGGGGATCTGGAATCTAAGTTCCAAATCCCCGGGCCAGAGTGACTTGTAGCTGTGCGTCGGCGTACACAGCTGAGGAATAGCAGGCGGGAGACCAGGGTGCTTCCTGTGCAGGCAGCCTCTGTATGTTAGGCCGCCTGCCTGCATCGGAAGCAAGAAGAGGAGCTGCGGATGAGAGGTGAGTGGGTGTTTGTTATTTTCACTCTCACCTTGGGGGCTACAACACAGAGCAGAGGGAGGGGAAACTTTCACTGCACAGAGGGGGGACAGCTGCGACGGCCCGATAAGCCCCGCCCCCAGTCCGAGCCCGGGTTGTATACTGACTGACCATCACTGCTGAAGTGTGGGATACCCAAGGAGGAGAGATTGGCTGTACAGCACATGAGGTATTAACCCAGTCAATGCCACTGTGCTTTATATGATGGAGGTCACTCAGCTCAGTGTAATGGGGGTCACTCAGCTCAGTGTAATGGCGGTCACTCAGCTCAGTGTAATGGCGGTCACTCAGCTCAGTGTAATGGCGGTCACCCAGCTCAGTGTAATGGGGGTCACTCAGCTCAGTGTAATGGGGGTCACTCAGCTCAGTGTAATGGGGGTCATCCAGCTCAGTGTAATGGCGGTCACTCAGCTCAGTGTAATGGGGGTCACTCAGCTCAGTGTAATGGGGGTCACTCAGCTCAGTGTAATGGGGGTCACTCAGCTCAGTGTAATGGGGGTCACTCAGCTCAGTGTAATGGGGGTCACCCAGCTCAGTGTAATGGGGGTCACCCAGCTCAGTGTAATGGGGGTCACTCAGCTCAGTGTAATGGCGGTCACTCAGCTCAGTGTAATGGGGGTCACTCAGCTCAGTGTAATGGCGGTCACTCAGCTCAGTGTAATGGCGGTCACTCAGCTCAGTGTAATGGCGGTCACTCAGCTCAGTGTAATGGCGGTCACTCAGCTCAGTGTAATGGGGGTCACTCAGCTCAGTGTAATGGGGGTCACTCAGCTCAGTGTAATGGCGGTCACTCAGCTCAGTGTAATGGCGGTCACTCAGCTCAGTGTAATGGGGGTCACCCAGCTCAGTGTAATGGGGGTCACCCAGCTCAGTGTAATGGGGGTCACTCAGCTCAGTGTAATGGAGGTTACCCAGCTCAGTGTAATGGGGGTCACCCAGCTCAGTGTAATGGGGGTCACTCAGCTCAGTGTAATGGGGGTCACTCAGCTCAGTGTAATGGCGGTCACTCAGCTCAGTGTAATGGCGGTCACTCAGCTCAGTGTAATGGGGGTCACTCAGCTCAGTGTAATGGGGGTCACTCAGCTCAGTGTAATGGGGGTCACTCAGCTCAGTGTAATGGGGGTCACTCAGCTCAGTGTAATGGGGGTCACTCAGCTCAGTGTAATGGGGGTCACCCAGCTCAGTGTAATGGGGGTCACTCAGCTCAGTGTAATGGCGGTCACTCAGCTCAGTGTAATGGGGGTCACTCAGCTCAGTGTAATGGCGGTCACTCAGCTCAGTGTAATGGAGGTCACCCAGCTCAGTGTAATGGGGGTCACTCAGCTCAGTGTAATGGGGGTCACTCAGCTCAGTGTAATGGGGGTCACTCAGCTCAGTGTAATGGGGGTCACCCAGCTCAGTGTAATGGGGGTCACTCAGCTCAGTGTAATGGGGGTTACCCAGCTCAGTGTAATGGGGGTCACCCAGCTCAGTGTAATGGGGGTCACCCAGCTCAGTGTAATGGGGGTCACTCAGCTCAGTGTAATGGGGGTCACTCAGCTCAGTGTAATGGCGGTCACTCAGCTCAGTGTAATGGCGGTCACCCAGTTCAGTGTAATGGGGGTCACCCAGCTCAGTGTAATGGGGGTCACTCAGCTCAGTGTAATGGGGGTCATCCAGCTCAGTGTAATGGGGGTCACTCAGCTCAGTGTAATGGGGGTCACTCAGCTCAGTGTAATGGGGGTCACCCAGCTCAGTGTAATGGGGGTCACTCAGCTCAGTGTAATGGCGGTCACTCAGCTCAGTGTAATGGGGGTTACCTAGCTCAGTGTAATGGCGGTCACTCAGCTCAGTGTAATGGAGGTCACCCAGCTCAGTGTAATGGGGGTCACTCAGCTCAGTGTAATGGGGGTCACTCAGCTCAGTGTAATGGGGGTCACTCAGCTCAGTGTAATGGGGGTCACCCAGCTCAGTGTAATGGGGGTCACTCAGCTCAGTGTAATGGGGGTTACCCAGCTCAGTGTAATGGGGGTCACCCAGCTCAGTGTAATGGGGGTCACCCAGCTCAGTGTAATGGGGGTCACTCAGCTCAGTGTAATGGGGGTCACCCAGCTCAGTGTAATGGGGGTCACCCAGCTCAGTGTAATGGGGGTCACCCAGTTCAGTGTAATGGGGGTCACCCAGCTCAGTGTAATGGGGGTCACTCAGCTCAGTGTAATGGGGGTCATCCAGCTCAGTGTAATGGGGGTCACTCAGCTCAGTGTAATGGGGGTTACCCAGCTCAGTGTAATGGGGGTCACCCAGCTCAGTGTAATGGGGGTCACCCAGCTCAGTGTAATGGGGGTTACCCAGCTCAGTGTAATGGGGGTTACCCAGCTCAGTGTAATGGGGGTCACCCAGTTCAGTGTAATGGGGGTCACCCAGCTCAGTGTAATGGCGGTCACTCAGCTCAGTGTAATGGCGGTCACTCAGCTCAGTGTAATGGAGGTCACCCAGCTAAGTGTAATGGGGGTCACTCAGCTCAGTGTAATGGGGGTCACTCAGCTCAGTGTAATGGGGGTTACCCAGCTCAGTGTAATGGGGGTCACCCAGCTCAGTGTAATGGGGGTCACCCAGCTCAGTGTAATGGGGGTCACCCAGCTCAGTGTAATGGCGGTCACCCAGCTCAGTGTAATGGGGGTTACCCAGCTCAGTGTAATGGGGGTCACCCAGTTCAGTGTAATGGGGGTCACTCAGCTCAGTGTAATGGCGGTCACTCAGCTCAGTGTAATGGCGGTCACTCAGCTCAGTGTAATGGAGGTCACCCAGCTCAGTGTAATGGCGGTCACTCAGCTCAGTGTAATGGCGGTCACTCAGCTCAGTGTAATGGAGGTCACCCAGCTAAGTGTAATGGGGGTCACTCAGCTCAGTGTAATGGCGGTCACCCAGCTCAGTGTAATGGGGGTCACTCAGCTCAGTGTAATGGGGGTCATCCAGCTCAGTGTAATGGGGGTCACTCAGCTCAGTGTAATGGCGGTCACCCAGCTCAGTGTAATGGGGGTCACTCAGCTCAGTGTAATGGGGGTCATCCAGCTCAGTGTAATGGGGGTCACTCAGCTCAGTGTAATGGGGGTTACCCAGCTCAGTGTAATGGCGGTCACTCAGCTCAGTGTAATGGGGGTTACCCAGCTCAGTGTAATGGCGGTCACTCAGCTCAGTGTAATGGGGGTCACCCAGCTCAGTGTAATGGGGGTCACTCAGCTCAGTGTAATGGGGGTCATCCAGCTCAGTGTAATGGGGGTCACTCAGCTCAGTGTAATGGGGGTTACCCAGCTCAGTGTAATGGCGGTCACTCAGCTCAGTGTAATGGGGGTCACTCAGCTCAGTGTAATGGGGGTTACCCAGCTCAGTGTAATGGGGGTCACTCAGCTCAGTGTAATGGGGGTTACCCAGCTCAGTGTAATGGCGGTCACTCAGCTCAGTGTAATGGCGGTCACCCAGCTCAGTGTAATGGGGGTCACCCAGCTCAGTGTAATGGCGGTCACTCAGCTCAGTGTAATGGCGGTCACTCAGCTCAGTGTAATGGGGGTTACCCAGCTCAGTGTAATGGCGGTCACTCAGCTCAGTGTAATGGGGGTTACCCAGCTCAGTGTAATGGCGGTCACTCAGCTCAGTGTAATGGGGGTCACCCAGCTCAGTGTAATGGGGGTCACCCAGCTCAGTGTAATGGGGGTCACTCAGCTCAGTGTAATATGCTGTGGGTATTCGTCCTCTCTTAAATAAGAGTCACAAATTATGAAAGAATCAAAGCTGCAAGATGAAGGAAGAGATGCATGGAGTGTATGCAAACACTACTAATCACAGCTCCTCTCTCACAGCAGCCAATCACAGCTCAGCTCCTCACAGCAGCCAATCACAGCTCAGCTCCTCACAGCAGCCAATCACAGCTCAGCTCCTCACAGCAGCCAATCACAGCTCAGCTCCCACAGCAACACCCCAGGCCACACAAACACTTCATGCCATTCTAACTGCCTTTAGCTGGGGAAACGTCAGACATATAAATGGCAGGTACAACCCTACGCAGTTTTTATTTGTTCTATCTAGTTGGCCAGTTTCGCCCCTTAATGGCCTGGTTTCCCTAACCCTAGTGACTGCCATACACACACTAGGGCCTAGATTTATCAAAGGGTGTGAAATATAAACTGGTGTAAACTGCCCACAGCAGCCAATCACAGCACCTCTTTCATTTTAGCAGAGTTGAGAGCTGAGCCGTGATTGGTTGCTGTGGGAGCTGAGCCGTGATTGGTTGCTGTGGGAGTTGAGCTGCGATTGGCCGCTGCCAGAGTTGAGCTGCGATTGGCCGCTGCCAGAGTTGAGCTGCGATTGGCCGCTGCCAGAGTTGAGCTGCGATTGGCCGCTGCCAGAGTTGAGCTGCGATTGGCCGCTGCCAGAGTTGAGCTGCGATTGGCCGCTGCCAGAGTTGAGCTGCGATTGGCCGCTGCCAGAGTTGAGCTGCGATTGGCCGCTGCCAGAGTTGAGCTGCGATTGGCCGCTGCCAGAGTTGAGCTGCGATTGGCCGCTCTGGGCAGTTTACACCAGTCTATATTTTACACCCTTTGTTAAATCCCCCCTAAATGTCTATTGGGATTTCTAGAGATTAATTCCCTAAAACCACCTATCACACTCCTCCCTCTACATAAATTGGCAAAATTACTTTGGCGTCAAGGTAAAAAAAAAAAAAAAAATCTAAATTGAAAGATACTGGGGGAGATTTATGATGTAAACTGCCCATAGCAACCAATCACAGCTCAGCTTTCAGCTCTGGTAGAATAAAAGAGGAGCTGTGATTGGCTGCTGTGGGCAGTTTACACCCTTTCATAAATCTCCCCCACTGTGTCTGAAAATCCCTTCCTGGACAATGCTTACTTCTCATGATGGTTCTACAGTATGGAAAGCTTATAGTGTTTGTACTATTGGAGACTTATAGGAGAATTATGTATGTCTTTCATGGTTTGTTGTTCCCTGGACACAATTCTATCACTTTACACACAGGTAAGCATTGGGCGTCGTACGCCCTGATAGGGGTCCCCAAATCACAGGGTCCACAGGGGCAGGTATGTATAGTACACTACACTTCCGGGTACAACTTTTATCTGAGATTATGGCTGCTAACCCCCTACCTTTGCGGGACAAATGGGCACAAACCCTGTCCACATTTAATAATGATGACTGAAAGGAAATGATGGAATCCCATTCACGTCTCAACAGCCGCCAATAACAAATTTATACAGTTACATATTATTCATCAATCGTATCTAACTCCACTACGATTGTTCTGTATGAACCGTCTCCCGTCATCGGAATGTTTACGATGCTGTGCAGCAGATACAGACCTCCTCCATTTAATTTGGTGGTGTCCACCCATAAGAAATTACTGGCAGGAGGTGTTCGACTTCCTAACCACTTTAATTGGGATGCTAGTTCTTGAGATCTGTCTATTGGGAATGTTGTCGGAGGAGCAATGGAAGCACCAGAAGCATATGTTTTTTTTTAAGAGAAGCGGTATTGTATTAAAATGGATGGACACCACCTACCCACATTACAGATTTGGAAACTGCCAGCGAACTCCATTTTACCATATGAAAAAGTGATCTCTCAAAATAGGGGATGCCAAAATAAATTCTCTAAGATATGGGAGGGATGGAATTCATCACTGGTTTTCTCTGCCTCTAGTGAGCTCCTGCATAGCAGTCAGTCACTCTGCCCGGGGACCAGACTCTAAGGGAGACGCTATTTGAGGGAACAAAATGTTTTTCTTTTTTTCTTTTAACTGTACCCATGAACCAATGTTATTGTTGTGCTTTTCATCCCTTGGAACTTACCCTAATAATTTTACTGTGTATGATAGATGGAAATCGTAATTATTTATTCATGATTTAATCGTACACCTGCAACAGTTTTTCAATAAAACGAGTTAAAAAAAAAATCTATAAGTTTCTGGCCTCACTTGATGTGGGAAGAAAAAAAAATGCCCGAGCTTCCTTTTAACATTTGAACCTTTACAGTCTAGTTACCTCGCTTTCTTTTATATTTCAGGATCTTGTGCACTGGCATCGACAAAATGGCAAATCCCATCACCACAACCATGACAGAAGACTACACTATAGACTACGGGGAAGAAACATTTTGCAGTCAGGAAAGTGTCAGAGTGTTTTTGAAAACCTTTATACCTCTTACATTTTCCTTTATATTTCTATTCGGACTTGTGGGAAATATACTGGTAGTGATCACATTCAGCTGCTACAAGAAAAGGAAAACCATGACGGATATCTATCTCCTTAATATGGCGATAGCGGACATTCTGTTTATTTGTACCCTTCCATTTTGGGCAGTCTATTACTACGATCAATGGATTTTCAAGGACTTCATGTGCAAATTGGTCAGAAGCATTTATGCAATAAATTTCAATTGCAGCATGTTGCTGTTGGCATGCGTGGGCATCGATAGATACGTGGCTATTGTACAGGCGACTAGGTCGTTTCGGTTCAGAACGATGGCTTTGACCTATAAACGTGTGCTCTGCTTTTCACTATGGATGATTTCTGCAGTGCTCTCCACCATTACATATATATTCAGTGAATGCTATACAACCAATGGAAACCGTCTGGCTTGTGAAGCACGTTACCCTGACTATCTGGAAGCCTCAAAATGGAAATTAGCAGTTTTAGCTGTTGAGATCAGCGCAGGATTTCTCATTCCCTTTAGCATCATGGTTTTTTGCTACGTCTCTATCATTAAAACCCTCTTGCAAGCCAAAAATTCTCAAAGACATAAAGCGATCAATGTAGTTGTCATAGTGGTCATCGTGTTCCTGGCGTGCCAACTTCCATATAATGTCATCCTAGTGAAAAAAGCCGCAAAACTGACAGATCAAAAGCCAAGCTGCCAAGAAAGAATAAGTGACTCTTACTGGTTATTTTTAACAAGGACGCTGGCCTATTGCCACTGCTGTCTGAACCCAGTCATCTACGCTTTCATCGGGGTCAAATTCAGAAATTACTTTTTGAAGATAATTCAGGATCTCTGGTGCTTTAGAAAAGTTTTTCTGCATAGAACTCGCTGGTCAAGAGCGTCTTCTGACATCTACTCCTCAAGGAAGACAAGTGAAGTGTCTGTAAGTGAAGGGGGCTCCTCTTTTACTGTATAACGTCACGTCATCAACATCATTGTAACATTATAAACCATCGACATACCATAGCAATTGGTTCTGGGAAGACAATGTAACCTTTGTATGCAGAGTCCATAACTCAATGGAAAACATGTAATTGGTTCCAG